>NW_027189488.1:100000-130000 GCF_040958095.1 Procambarus clarkii
GAGAGGAAATGCTCACTGCATCCATGCTTCCTGCCCGCCATCTGAGGAGCTGGAGGAACTGTTCAACTTGTGACAAGCAGCCTTGTACCCTGCATGTAATCAATATTGTAACTTTTTTTGTGTAATGACATTTTCAAATAAAGTTAGATAAATATACACACATACCAAAAGAATAGGGGTGGTAGGAGAAGAAAATATCAAAGTGTTCAGTGAGGATCCACAAGGTCTTCTCTGAGTACTCTTTATTTTCTTCTCCGAGGCTATGGGTCCCTACACTTGCACCAGAGGTGGTACCCCTTCTAGGTAAAAAAAAAAAAATATATATATAAATATATATATATATATATATATGTGTGTATATCACGAAAATAAACACGTGATTAAGAATGTGACAATGTCAGACCACGGAGGAAAAATGAAACAGGAAATTTCCTTAAGTACTTTCGTATATTAAATACATCTTCAGAAGGTCATTTTACAGATCGAGTGATGGGTATAAATAGGCAGGAAGGAGTGGTGAAGTAAGGTGAGGTACAATACTTGGACAACGCAGAAGGCCCATTGGCCCATCAGATGCACCCAATTGGCACATCCGATGTAGCACAATGGCCCATCTGATACAGCAGACATACAAGCATAATATATAGGTAATTATAACATAAAGAAATAAATATATACAATAAATTAGTGAGACAAATGTTTTTCAATGATTCTACTTAAATCGCCCTTTAGCTGATCTATTAGAAATGGATCTAAGTTATATAGACCACTGCTAATATTCAAATTACTTTCTTTGGTGATCTGTATCAAAGCAGATTCAATTATGTTTCTGTTATAGGTGCTTTTACAATTTGTTATTGAAGAAGCACTCTCCCAATCAATTTGGTGAGCTTTTTCTGACAAATGCACAAACAAAGCATTAGACAATTGGCCATGTTTTACAGAGTATTTATGTTGCGATATTCTACATTTTAAATCTTTAGATGTTTGCCCGACATAGAACTTATTACATTCCTTACAAGGTATTTTATAAATGACGCAATTATCACTACGAGGGCTGTTCCTTACTAATAGCTTACCAACAGTGTTTTCGTAGCTAAACATTACATCTATATTAAAAAGTTTCAAGGCCTTGACAATATTCTCAAACCCAGAGAAATATGGTAAACATAACACATTCTTTGGGCGAATCCTTTCACTGCATACATTATTATAATATGTACGACGAGCTTTGTTACGACAAACTTCCAACAAATTCAGTGGGTAACAAAGCTTAAGACCAATCGAATCAATATTCTTAAATTCTTCATCTAAGAATTCTGGACTCACAACTCGAAGAGCTCTTAGATACATTGAAGAAAAAATTGACTTTTTTACATTGTATTTATGCCCTGAAAAATAATGAACATAAGATAAATTGTTCGTAGGTTTTCTGTAAACACTAAACTTTAATGAAGAGTTTTCCCTATGAATAAGCACATCTAAGAATGGCAAACATTTATCAACTTCAGTCTCCATAGTAAATTTTATGGAGGTGACTTGGTCATTAAGTTTGGCTACAAATTCGTCTGTGTTTACATCTGAAGGCCAAATACACAAGATATCATCAACATATCTAAACCAAGGAATGATTCCAGGAGTTATTTTTGAAACGAATTTCTTTTCAAAGAATTCCATGTACAGGTTTGAGAGCAATGGCGATAGAGGATTCCCCATTGCCATTCCAAAAGTCTGTAAATAATACTCATTATTAAAGGTAAATTTACATTCTTTAATGCACAACTTAACAAGACTGACAATAATATCAGCAGAAAGAGGTAAGTCATGGCTCATTAGTTCACTAGCAAGATAATCGAGAATATCATCGACCGGTACCTTAGTGAACAAGGAACAAACGTCAAAACTGATTAACTTTACATCAGGAGTGACAGGAACACTATTCAATTTGTTAACTAAATCAAGAGAATTTGTCAAATGAGAAGAGGAGATAGTTCCTAACAAAGGGGACAAGATTTTGGTAAGCCATTTGGAGAGTTTGTAAGAAATGGATCCCACAGAACTGATGATAGGTCTCATGGGATTGTTAGGCTTATGCGTCTTGACAAGACCATATAGATATGGTAATGAAGGTGACGAAGTAGTAAATTGATTAAGAAGATCTTTATGTTTACTTAACAACTTCCTCAAGCTACTATTGAAGAACTTGATGATGTCCTCAAGAGGATTTTTCCTAAGCTTAGTGTACGTTGAAGAATCTAGGAGGAGATCATTCATTTTCGAAATATATTCCTCCTTGTTTAAAATAACAATAGTGCTGGATTTATCAGCCTTTGTTATATGAATGGAAGGATCGGCTCTTAACTCCTGTAAGCTTCGTCTGAATCTTTCGGGAAAATTGCTTGTTTGGGGCGTCAACATAGAACCATAAACAATACCTTTAACCAGGTTTAGGTTTTGTGAAGACAGAGAGTTATGTTTTTCAAGCTGAAACAATGAACTAGCAATTTTAACTGCAGAAGGTTGATTTGAAATGGCAAAAGACATACCATAACCCAAAGCAGTAACCACATTTTCACATATCGTTTTGGACGACAGATTCAACACGTTGTTAGGATTAGATTTCTTGTTCCAATCGAACAAGAAATCTACGAACAATTTATCTTATGTTCATTATTTTTCAGGGCATAAATACAATGTAAAAAAGTCAATTTTTTCTTCAATGTATCTAAGAGCTCTTCGAGTTGTGAGTCCAGAATTCTTAGATGAAGAATTTAAGAATATTGATTCGATTGGTCTTAAGCTTTGTTACCCACTGAATTTGTTGGAAGTTTGTCGTAACAAAGCTCGTCGTACATATTATAATAATGTATGCAGTGAAAGGATTCGCCCAAAGAATGTGTTATGTTTACCATATTTCTCTGGGTTTGAGAATATTGTCAAGGCCTTGAAACTTTTTAATATAGATGTAATGTTTAGCTACGAAAACACTGTTGGTAAGCTATTAGTAAGGAACAGCCCTCGTAGTGATAATTGCGTCATTTATAAAATACCTTGTAAGGAATGTAATAAGTTCTATGTCGGGCAAACATCTAAAGATTTAAAATGTAGAATATCGCAACATAAATACTCTGTAAAACATGGCCAATTGTCTAATGCTTTGTTTGTGCATTTGTCAGAAAAAGCTCACCAAATTGATTGGGAGAGTGCTTCTTCAATAACAAATTGTAAAAGCACCTATAACAGAAACATAATTGAATCTGCTTTGATACAGATCACCAAAGAAAGTAATTTGAATATTAGCAGTGGTCTATATAACTTAGATCCATTTCTAATAGATCAGCTAAAGGGCGATTTAAGTAGAATCATTGAAAAACATTTGTCTCACTAATTTATTGTATATATTTATTTCTTTATGTTATAATTACCTATATATTATGCTTGTATGTCTGCTGTATCAGATGGGCCATTGTGCTACATCGGATGTGCCAATTGGGTGCATCTGATGGGCCAATGGGCCTTCTGCGTTGTCCAAGTATTGTACCTCACCTTACTTCACCACTCCTTCCTGCCTATTTATACCCATCACTCGATCTGTAAAATGACCTTCTGAAGATGTATTTAATATACGAAAGTACTTAAGGAAATTTCCTGTTTCATTTTTCCTCCGTGGTCTGACATTGTCATATATATATATATATATATATATATATATATATATATATATATATATATATATATATATATATATATATATATATATATATATATATATATATATAATACACATGAGAGGATGTGTAGTGACTTAATATCTAACATATTCAGAGATTTGAGTAGGGGTACCGAGTGATGTCTGGGGCCAAAGTGAGATATTGTCCTAATAGCAGCTTTGTGTTGAGTAATTAGAGGACGTAAATGATTTTGGGTAGTAGAACCCCAAGCACAAATACCATAGTTGAGATAAGGAAAGACGATGGAGTAATAGAACGTCACCAGGGCAGGGCGAGGTACATAATATCTGATCTTAGAAAGAATGCCAACAGTTTTTTAATCTTTTTTTGATATATTAAGAATGTATCCCTGGAAATTTAGTTTGTGGTCAATGAGAATGCCAAGGAATTTGCCACCTATTTTGTTACAAATTTGGGTATTATTTATCCTGAGATTTATTTGATTTGAGGATTTATTGCCAAACAAAATATAGAAAGTTTTGTTTGGCAATAAATCATCAAATCAAATAAATCTCAGGACAAATAATATCCTCGTGGCAGTCTTTTAGGTCTCTAACACCAGTTGCAACAGAACAATGCGGCTAAGCAGGTAGCTGCATCCTGAGAAGGAGCAGCGACGACACGTGTACCGAGACGGGCGGGGTTAAAAGTAACAGAGGCATCTACCGAATCAACAGGGTGTTTGTGGAGGAAGAAATCGTCAGGAAAAGTTGAATCAAGATGATGTAGATCAAGTGTGGCCGTGGTGGGGACGGCATTGAGAACCCCCACAGAGAGAGAGGTTAAAAGGTGCGGTAGTCACAATGAGAGACAGAGCCGTGCCGAGGTCACCCGTGACGGCTTGGGACTCAACCCTACCAAAGAAGGGGGTGGGAGCGGGGGCAGTAGTTCGGTCTGGGCCCAATGTAGCGAGGGCTTACTTTGAGGTTACCCTGAGGTGCTTCCGGGGCTTAGCGTCCCCGCGGCCCGGTCGTCGACCAGGCCTCCTGGTTGCCGGACTGATCAACCAGGCTGTTGGACGTAGCAACTCGCAGCCTGAAGTATGAGACACAGCCTAGTTGATCAAGTATCCTTTGGAGGTGCTTATCCAGTTCTCTCTTGAACACTGTGAGGGGTTTGCCAGTTATGCCCCTTATGTGTAGTGGAAGCGTGTTGAACAGTCTCGGGCCTCTGATGTTGATAGAGTTCTCTCTCAGAGTACCTGTTGCACCTCTGCTTTTCAACGGGGGTATTCTGCACATCCTGCCATGTCTTCTGGTCTCATGTGATGTTATTTCTGTGTGCAGGTTTGGGACCAGCCCCTCTAATATTTTCCACGTGTAAATTATTATATATCTCTCCCGCCTGCGCTCAAGGGAGTACAGATTTAGGCTCTTTCGGCTCGATCGGTCCCAATAGTTTAGATGTTTTACTGAGTGGATTCTAGCAGTAAAGGATCTCTGCACGCTTTCCAGGTCAGCAATTTCTCCAGCTTTGAAAGGGGCTGTCATTATACAGCAGTACTCCACTCTAGAGAGCACTAGCGTCTTGAAAAGTATCATCATCGGTATAGCATCTTTAGTGTGAAAAATTCTTGTTATCCAACCTGTCATTTTTCTTGCAGTTGTGACGGCTACTTTATTGTGTTCTTTAAAGGTAAGTTCTTCCGACTTGAGTACACCCAGATCCTTTACATTGCCTTTTCGTTCTATGTTATGATTTGCCTGAGTTTTGTACGTGGTTTCCGTTTTTATATTTTCATTTTTTCCATTGCGCATGAGCTGGAACTTATCTTCGTTAAACACCATATTATTTTCTGTAGCCCATAGAAAGACCTGATCTACATCTGATTGGAGGTTTGCCGTGTCCTCTATGTTGCCAACTCATGAAGATCCTAGTGTCATCTGCAAAGGATGTTACAGTGCTATTGGTTGTGTTCTTGTCTATGTCCGATATGAGGATGAGAAAAAGTACTGGAGCAAGCACAGTACCCTGGGTGACTGAGCTCTTCACGGTTGATGGGCTGGATTTTATTTTGTTGACTATTACACATTGGGTTCTGTTGGTCAGGAAATTGTAGATCCATCTGCCTATTTTTCCGGTAATTCCTTTTGAACGCATTTTATGTGCAATAACACCATGGTCACATTAATCAAAAGCTTTGGCGAAATCTGTGTAAATTACATCAGCGTTTTGTTTGTCTTCCATAGCATCTAATGCCATATCATAGTGGTCCCGCAATTGCGACAGGCAAGAGCGCCCTGTTCTGAAACTATGTTGTCCGGGGTTATGGAGATGCTGTGATTCCAAGTATTTTGTGATCTTACTTCTTAGCACTCTCTCAAAAACTTTTATGATGTGCGATGTTAGTGCTATCGGTCTGTAATTTTTTGCCTCTGCCTTATTTCCTCCTTTATGAAGTGGTGCTATCTCTGCTGTTTTTAGTATATCAGGAATAACGCCAGTATCTAGGCTTTGTCTCCACAAAATGTGGAGGGCCTGCGTAGTGTTTTTTTACAGTTCTTGATGAATATGGAGTTCCAAGAATCCGGGCCTGGTGCAGAGTGCATAGGCATACTGTTTATGGCTTCTTCAAAATCCAGTGGGGATAGGGTGATGTCTGATATATGATTTGATGTTGGTATCATATCCATGAAAAATTCTACAGCTACAAAGGGCTACAAAGTCTTCCATCACAGTCCGACTCAGGGGCCAGGTCGTCCACCCCACGAGTCTCGGTAAGAAAGATCGTGTCGGTTTCCATTCGGCATTCACTTTAAAAGCCTGGGGCTTGGAACCAAGGGACACCACCTACCAGGGCAGCCAGGGAGGCCGAATGCCGGCCAGTGCAGGAAGGGTGCGGCGTCCCCAGCGATTTTCCACCTTTTTAACAGGGGAGTCCTACTGCTTCTTCCAGTCTCCCTCACTGGTGCAAAGACCCCATTCCCCCTTTTGTCCCAGCCTGGACACCCAACCATCCACTTAAGGCAGTCCCTCACGGGCGACCCCTCCAGTGGGCGGCCCGATGACTCACAAGGCCCTTACGTGGTGCCTTTTAGCACGTACAACACCCAAAGAGGGGAGGAGAGGGGACAAAGGCAACCCTCACCAGTCCCAGGGAGGTTTATGTGAGCCCCTCACTACGACAAGGCGACACCACGGAGGCGTTTGTGTATTAAAGTGACAAAAAATTTAAGTTAATTTCTGTCTGAATATGATGATGATAAAGTGCAATTAAGGTATCATTGCAACTTTATAGGAAATCGTTAAATGCTAAATATATCTTGGTTCTAATACTTGAAATATTGTTACATTAAATGTTTAAAACAAAGTTTATATCTGTATTTTTAATAAATATAAAATATTAACGTTTATCAATGCATCTCTGAGAGTTACATAATTTATTAGGATTGTGCAGCCTGTGTTCACCATCTGGCTGGACACTGTTGCCTTGGTAGTGTTCATGTGTCCGGACACTGGTGATGGTGGAGTAGTATTTATTTAACCATGTCTGGGTTTTCATGTAAGATATATGTTCCTTGAAATGTAGACACATTATCATCTACATCTGTCTTTATTCTGACTTATAGACCTTTAAGGTTACTTTGTATATATGCAATTTAATTACGAAATTTATTGACATTTGTGCAGGGCTTCACACTCCCTGAGCTAGCCATCAACAATAAAAATGCTTATATCTTCACTGTCACTTCAGTTGTATAGGAACAGACAAAATCTTTTATTTAAACTACATCAAGTTCGTAAAAATTCCAATGGATCAATTAAACATTGTTTTGTAAGAGGTGGTAAAACACTAGCTAAGAAGTCTGACACTGGGAAGACCTATGAAATAACCACTGAGGCACACCTCAGATCTTTCCTCACTGACTGTGGATTATTGACTGAATAACCAGATGCCAAGTGAACACTATCCCTGGAGTCCCCTCAACCACAGAACCCTATCCCTGGGGTCCCTCTACCACAGAGCCCTATCCCTGGGGTCCCCTCTACCACAGAACCCTATCCCTGGGGTCCCCTCTACCACAGAACACTATCCCTGGGGTCCCTCTACCACAGAGCCCTACCCCTGGGGTCCCCTCTACCACAGAACCCTATCCCTGGGGTCCCCTCTACTACAGAACCCTATCCCTGGGGTCCCCTATACCACAGAACCCCTATCCCTGGGGTCCCCTCTACCACAGAACCCTATCCCTGGGGTCCCCTCTACCACAGAACCCTATCCCTGGGGCCCCCTCTACCACAGAACACTATCCCTGGAGTCCCTCTACCACAGAACCCTATCCCTGGGGTCCCCTCTACCACAGAACACTATCCCTGGGGTCCCTCTACCACAGAGCCCTATCCCTGGGGTCCCCTCTACCACAGAACCCTATCCCTGGTGTCCCCTCTACTACAGAACCCTATCCCTGGGGTCCCCTATACCACAGAACCCCTATCCCTGGGGTCCCCTCTACCACAGAACCCTATCCCTGGGGTCCCCTCTACCACAGAACCCTATCCCTGGGGCCCCCTCTACCACAGAACACTATCCCTGGAGTCCCTCTACCACAGAACCCTATCCCTGGGGTCCCCTCTACCACAGAACACTATCCCTGGAGTCCCTCTACCACAGAACACTATCCCTGGGGTCCCTCTACCACAGAACACTATCCCTGGGGTCCCCTCTACCACAGAACACTATCCCTGGGGTCCCCTCTACCACAGAACACTATCCCTGGGTCCCTCTACCACAGAACACTATCCCTGGGGTCCCTCTACCACAGAACACTATCCCTGGGGTCCCTCTACCACAGAACACTATCCCTGGGGTCCCCTCTACCACAGAACACTATCCCTGGGGTCCCCTCTACCACAGAACACTATCCCTGGGTCCCTTTACCACAGAACACTATCCCTGGGGTCCCTCTACCACAGAGCCCTATCCCTGGGGTCCCCTCTACTACAGAACCCTATCCCTGGGGTCCCCTATACCACAGAACCCCTATCCCTGGGGTCCCCTCTACCACAGAACACTATCCCTGGAGTTCCTCTACCACAGAACACTATCCCTGGAGTCCCTCTACCACAGAACACTATCCCTGGGGTCCCCTCTACCACATAACCCTATCCCTGGGGCCCCCTCTACCACAGAACACTATCCCTGGAGTCCCTTTACCACAGAACCCTATCCCTGGGGTCCCCTCTACCACAGAACACTATCCCGGGGTCCCTCTACCACAGAACAGTATCCCTGGGGTCCCTCTACCACAGAACCCTATCCCTGGGGTCCCCTCTACCACAGAACCCTATCCCTGGGGCCCCCTCTACCACAGAACACTATCCCTGGAGTCCCTCTACCACAGAACCCTATCCCTGGGGTCCCCTCTACCACAGAACCCTATCCCTGGGGCCCCCTCTACCACAGAACACTATCCCTGGAGTCCCTCTACCACAGAACACTATCCCTGGAGTCCCCTCTACCACAGAACCCTATCCCTGGGGCCCCCTCTACCACAGAACACTATCCCTGGAGTCCCTCTACCACAGAACCCTATCCCTGGGGCCCCCTCTACCACAGAACACTATCCCTGGAGTCCCTCTACCACAGAACCCTATCCCTGGGGTCCCCTCTACCACAGAACACTATCCCCGGGGTCCCTCTACCACAGAACACTATCCCTGGGGTCCCTCTACCACAGAACCCTATCCCTGGGGTCCCCTCTACCACAGAACCCTATCCCTGGGGCCCCCTCTACCACAGAACACTATCCCTGGAGTCCCTCTACCACAGAACCCTATCCCTGGGGTCCCCTCTACCACAGAACACTATCCCTGGAGTCCCCTCTACCACAGAACCCTATCCCTGGGGTCCCTCTACCACAGAACACGATCCCTGGAGTCCCTCTACCACAGAACACTATCCCTGGGGTCCCTCTACCACAGAACCCTATCCCTGGGGTCCCCTCTACCACAGAACACTATCCCTGGAGTCCCCTCTACCACAGAACACTATCCCCGGGGTCCCTCTACCACAGAACACTATCCCTGGGGTCCCCTCTACCACAGAACACTATCCCTGGGGCCCCCTCTACCACAGAACACTATCCCTGGAATCCCTCTACCACAGAACCCTATCCCTGGGGTCCCCTCTACCACAGAACACTATCCCTGGAGTCCCCTCTACCACAGAACACTATCCCTGGGGTCCCCCTCTGCCACAGAACACTATCCCTGGAGTCCCTCTACTACAGAACACTATCCCTGGGGTCCCTCTACCACAGAACACTATCCCTGGAGTCCCTCTACTACAGAACACTATCCCTGGGGTCCTTCTTCCTACCTCAGAACACTATCCCTGGGGTCCCTCTACCACAGAACACTATCCCTGGGGTCCTTCTACCTACCTCAGAACACTATCCCTGGGGTCCCTCTACCACAGAACACTATCCCTGGGTTCCCCTCTACCACAGAACCCTATCTCTGGAGTCCCTCTACCACAGAACACTATCCCTGGAGTCCCTCTACCACAGAACACTATCCCTGGGGTCCCCTCTACCACAGAACACTATCCCCGGAGTCCCTCTACCACAGAACACTATCCCTGGGGTCCCCTCTACCACAGAACACTATCCCCGGGGTCCCTCTACCACAGAACACTATCCCTGGAGTCCCTCTACCACAGAACCCTATCCCTGGAGTCCCTCTACCACAGAACACTATCCCTGGAGTCCCCTCTACCACAGAACACTATCCCTGGGGTCCCTCTACCACAGAACACTATCCCTGGGGTCCCTCTACCACAGAACACTATCCCTGGGGTCCCTCTACCACAGAACACTATCCCTGGAGTCCCTCTACCACAGAACACTATCCCTGGAGTCCCTCTACCACAGAACACTATCCCTGGGGTTCCTCCACCACAGAACACTATCCCTGTGGCCCCTCTACCACAGAACACTATCCCTGGGGTCCCTCTACCACAGAACCCTATCCCAGGAGTCACTCTACCACAGAACACTATCCCTGGGGTCCCTCTACCACAGAACCCTATCCCAGGAGTCCCTCTACCACAGAACACTATCCCTGGGGTCCCTCTACCACAGAACACTATCCCTGGAGTCCCTCTACCACAGAACACTATCCCTGGAGTCCCTCTACCACAGAACACTATCCCTGGGGTCCCTCTACCACAGAACACTATCCCTGGAGTCCCTCTACCACAGAACACTATCCCTGGGGTCCCTCTACCACAGAACACTATCCCTGGAGTCTCTCTACCACAGAACACTATCCCTGGGGTCCCTCTACCACAGAACACTATCCCTGGAGTCCCTCTACCACAGAACACTATCCCTGGAGTCCCTCTACCACAGAACACTATCCCTGGGGTCCCTCTACCACAGAACACTATCCCTGGAGTCCCTCTACCACAGAACACTATCCCTGGAGTCCCTCTACCACAGAACACTATCCCTGGGGTCCCTCTACCACAGAACCCTATCCCAGGAGTCCCTCTACCACAGAACACTATCCCTGGGGTCCCTCTACCACAGAACACTATCCCTGGAGTCCCTCTACCACAGAACACTATCCCTGGAGTCCCTCTACCACAGAACACTATCCCTGGGGTCTCTCTACCACAGAACACTATCCCTGGGGTCCCTCTACCACAGAACCCTATCCCAGGAGTCACTCTACCACAGAACACTATCCCTGGGGTCCCTCTACCACAGAACCCTATCCCAGGAGTCCCTCTACCACAGAACACTATCCCTGGGGTCCCTCTACCACAGAACACTATCCCTGGAGTCCCTCTACCACAGAACACTATCCCTGGAGTCCCTCTACCACAGAACACTATCCCTGGGGTCCCTCTACCACAGAACACTATCCCTGGGGTCCCTCTACCACAGAACCCTATCCCAGGAGTCCCTCTACCACAGAACACTATCCCTGTGGTCCCTCTACCACAGAACCTTCTCAACACCAGAGTGTACCTTACAGTTTCATCTAACAACCAAAGTGTACTATAGCTCTGCCTTTCCATTCAAAAGGTTTTACATTTTATTTTGTTTTTATCTTGTTTATCCCACCATTTTACATTGTTCATTTCTTCATTTGTCACTTACTGTATTATTATTTGTTATTACTGTCACAGTACAATGAGCTATATTTTACTTTTACTTGTTTCATTTAAATGTGGTTCTTCATTTTTCTTTTTTTACTATAGTTATTTAATATTTACAGCAGATATAGTATTTGACTAAATTGCATTGGGAAATTTTCGGTAATTTCTTACCTTATTGTATTTTGACTCAATTGCATCTACATGCAAGCTGATAGTGATCTTGAACTAAATCTGCTGTGACAAATTTACAATAGCCAGTATATTGATCATCACTACTGCAGGTATTACACAGCAAACTTTGCAAAAAACAAACTCCAGAATAACATTTGCCTATCAGTTTTTCACCAAAATGTCAGATCACGTGGTAATCATTTTTGATGATATAAATGCACTATTCACAGCAGTAAGCACTAAACTATGGGTCCTTATTTTAAAAGAAACCTGGCTAAATAGAGACCATACCCAACTTTACAACTTTGTTGGTTACAAAGCCATTCACAACTGTAGGCCTAACTAAAAAGAAAGTAGCACAACTATATATTACCAAGATACCTTCATTTGCAATAGTATCATTAGTGATAGAGATGATTACTGTGAATATACCTTTGATCACTTCAAGGAGTTCCCTTAAATCCTCCTTGATTATAGGAGCTATCTATAGATTTGCCAATACTAACAAAGCTTCATTATCAGATAACCCAAGGAATCTTATCGTAAACAACAATCTCAACTAAAATCACATCATTCTAGAAGGTGACTTCAATACTGACCTGTGTCAACAAAATAGCCTTCAAGTCGACTATTTCCTAAACTGCATGAACTCCTGTATGCTAATCCCCACAATCACCAAGCCCACCCGAGTCACTCAAACATCTGCCACTACCTTGGAACACTTATGGACTAACGTAGTAGCTCCCCTTGCATCTGTTATAATCACTGACAGAACTGACCACTATTCTACCTTCCTTATAGCAAACATGGACATAACACCACCAGCGAACAAGAAACTTACCTTCAGGTTACACAGTGAAGCAGCAATTGACAATCTCACAAATGCACTTCACAATATATACTGGGAATCTGAATGTAATAATACACAGGATATAAATTCATTAGTTAATTAACCTCTTCCTTTCCAAAACTCTGAGTCTTTACAACACTAATTTTTCTCTCCTCACCAAGCAAGTAACCGGCTAAAAATTAGACAATCACTGGCTCACAAGTGGCATAATCAATCAATAAGAAACATGAATATGAAAAAATCTTAGGAATGGCCTAGTTACAAAGGAAGTAGTTAAGAGGTACTCAACAATGCTTACCAGTATAATAAGAAAAGCAAAACTTTCCTATTGTGAGTAGATTCCAAGAAACAAAAGGCAACATGAAAAGCACATGGAGAGCCATCTCTATCATCCTAGGAGCTAAACAACATTCACATAACCAGATGAAACTCTCCAAGGATGATTATACACCTGCAACAGATCTTGAAGCGGGAACAGAATTTAATAGGTGCTTGGTGCTAACCTTGCCAGAAAATTTCCAAAGACTCAAGACACATATTACCACATATCTTTCAGGCAGCTATCCAAATTCTTTTCTCCTTTCACCAATCAGCCCGACTGGTGACTCATTGAATCACTGAATTGTGTCCATCATTCACTTACTGGAAACCAAAGCTGGGAACATTAGTGAAATACCATCTATGGTGCCTCGAGGGGGCCTCGTAGCCTGGTGGATAGCGAGGGGGCCTCGTAGCCTGGTGGATAGCGCGCAGGACTTGTAATTGTGTGGCGCGGGTTTTCGATTCCCGCACGAGGCAGAAACAAATGGGCAAAAGTTTCTTTCACCCTGAATGCCCCTGTTACCTAGCAGTAAATAGGTACCTTGGAGTTAAGTCAGCTGTCACGGGCTGCTTCCTGGGGGTGGAGGCCTGGTCGAGGACCGGGCCGCGGGGACACTAAAGCCCCGAAATCATCTCAAGATAACCTCAAGATGGTATACAAGAGCACCTCCCATGCCCTTGTGCACCCAAAGCTCTGCTGTTCAGCAAATCTCTAGTATGTCATTCATTCCCTGATATCCTTAAAAAAACAAGAGTAACGCCAGTTCATAAAGGTTCATCCGACAGACATAAGCAATTACAGACCATATCAAATCTACGTATATTATCAAAAATATTTGAACAAATTATTTACAAATAGCTCTACCACCACCTCCTAAAACCTAAAATTCACCATACTAAAAAACCTACCTAAAATTCAACATACTAAGTCCCGGTCAGTCTGGCTACCGCTCCCTAAAAAGAGTTCCAACGATGCAATTATTAGTCTCCTTGATATAATCTTCTCAGCCCTTGACAAAAATGAGTTTCAGATTGGACTCTTCATTGACCTGAGAAAGGCCTTTGATTCTGTTAACCATAACTACCTCTTACTTAAACTCCACCATTATGGAATCCGAGGCCTTGCCCTGAACTATATATGATCCTATCTTAGTGACAGACACCAATATGTAGCCCCATCAATGATAAAACCTCTCCCACTCTACCATTAACCATAGGAGTGCCACAGGGCAGCATCCTAGTGCCTCTCCTATTTCTTATATACATCAATGATTTTCAAAACCCTGCTCTTAAATGCAAACCCTGTTCTGAAACTCTTCCTGGACAGATGTAATAGAACCCATAATCGCCACACCAGAAATAAATATCTCTTTGGTATCCCCAGAAGTCAAACTTAATCTGTGTAAAAACACTATGCAAATAAAGGGACCTAGTCTATGGAACTCACTAACGAATTGATAAGCTGTCCAACTTTTGCCTTATTAAAAAAAAGTGCCTAATTTCACCTTCATATTCCTACTTAGTGCTTTTAACTCGCATTGTATCTAGTGCTACCCAATCCGCCAATATATGTACATGAGCCTTTACATAACATGTACATTACTTTACCCTTGTAATCATTGCTATCCTCTTATATCATGGTGTTACTCTGAATGCAAATTTTACTTCAAAATACCTTTAAATAATCCTCAAATTATGCTACAATGTACCTGTTGATAACCCTCAAATTTTATTTTAATGTACCTACTAATGTCAAATTTTCTTATAAATTACCTACTTAAAATTATCTGTTAGATTAATGACCTGCCTGAAACGATATGCGTGCTAGTGGCTTTACAAGAATGTAAAGACACCAATGTTATGTATTTTCATAAACCCAATGTACCTTCTTGTATATATATATATACATATATATATATATAAATAAATAAATAAATATATATTTATACAAAAGTATTAACATGCAGCTTATATTTCTGTCTTTATGATGACATAGAAAACTTCATTTATTACAGTATCAAGAAGTTTTTTAAGTTAACATTGATCTTCTAAAGGTCGTAGTTCCCATTGATAGGGAGAGCGCTGGCCAAAAACCTTGTTCAAAATATAAATATCTTTCCTATCTAATAAGATGAATCCATCTCTGTGATGGATTCACAAAAACTATTTTATCTCTACCACTCTGATAACATATACAAATATAATCTTTATTTGTGAATCTCTGTTAATTAATTAATTAATTAATTAAGCAATATATCAGAGAGCATGTAGGGTTTGGTGTTTTATGAGCGAAAAAGACATGGGTAGTTTAAGTAGTGAACAAATACCAATGAATAACGTTAGTATCTATATAACAAAACTATTGTCCTATGAAGTTTATTTAACTTCAAGTCACGTTTTTTTAATAAAGATTAAATGTTTTATGGCTATTTATGCAGGATATTATTATATTATCAACGAAGCAGCAAAACAACTAAAAAATCTGGACGATGTAACAATAAGAGAAGCTGACAAGACAGCAGCATATGTGATGATTACTACCCAAGAATACATGAATAAAATCAGCGACATCCTCAGTGATGACACTACATTTCAACGAATCACAAGGAACCTGTGGAAGACCTTAAACACAAAGTGAACAAAACTATTACTAGGTAACAGGTAACCCACTACGCCCAATAATCAGCCAAATACCAACTCCAACCTATCACCTGGCAAAAAGGCTTAACGAACTCCTACCTCCATACACTACAGGCAATTACAGTCTACAATCAGCAGATTTCCTAGAATTAATCAAAACCACACAGCCCGATGAAATTATTGCTTCCCTGGATGCCGAATCCCTATTTGCCAACGTCCCAGTCGACACCACCATAGACATGGTACAGGACATCTTTCATCAGTCCGCAAGGTAACATGTATCTACAAATAGACGGAGTAGCAATGGGCTCCCCTTAGGAGTGTTATTCGCTAATTTTTACATGGGAACTATCGAAGACAGTCTTCAGTAGTAGGTAAACACCAATTGTATACTGCCGTTATGTAGATGACATATTCGTCATAGTAAAAGACTCAGATGAACTAATTGATCTAAAAAGCCATCTAGAGTCAGTCCTCCTATTTACAAATGAAAATAGTGAAAATAACAGTCTGCCATTCTTGGATGTACTAATAAAAAAACAGGAACCTCTTTATTAGTGAATGCCTCCTTCAGGGCATATAATTCTGTTTGCAATGTTGAGCACCCACTACTCATGCTCCAGTAAGCTTCATGGTTGGTAGTGTAAACTGCTGCCCCAGCAGAACCTCTTTCTTGATCAACTGATCCGTCTGTGAAGATATGAGTCGTTGAAGGTCTTGAGATGGTTTCCAGTTGTCGTTCTATGACTGCTTTGAGCCTCTGCGAAATGTTTACTCATTGTTCAATCCATTTGTTCACACCTGACCCCATTGTTCGATCCACTTGTATTCACCTGATCCACTAATAGTATAAATATAAATTTCCTGTACTGTAACATCACTTGAGAATGAACCATGTTGGTTCAAAATGTTGTGTAAATTTTATAATAAGTGTAATACATTCTTCAGTTATTTATTTCTTTTTTTCTTCACCTCGAACGAACATGACTTTTGGAGAACTCCTCTTCCAATTAAACCCGGATGCAAGAGCACTAGTCAGAGGGATAGAAGCCTTAAAACAGAAAATAATCAATACAGAATATGCAGTCATATTCAGTGAGACATGTATAAATGAAAACCTGCTGCCAGTATACACCGATATTATTATAAATACGCATTCTTCTTGTTTATATCACCACTTAAATTTGCGACAATTTGAGCAGAGATGTGCGACGACTGGATCACTGTGTTCAGGAGGCTGATACGCCAGCAAACACTCTCCAGGCAACCATATATCTTGCATAAGTCAATCAACAACATTGTCGCTTGGACCGGCGACTTCCTATGGCGTCACCTGCAACATATTTACTTTTAATTTCGTTATGAAATTAGATTATTTCAGAGTAAGAATAGGTTTGATCATGTTCTGCACTCAGCACCAACTTTATAGTAAATATACCATATTTCTTCATTACTTATGTAATACTAGCTGGCTCTGAGTAGCTTGTGGTGACTTTGGGTAGCTTTGAGTAATTCTACAGATCACACTCTTGGTACTGTAGCGAGTAGATTATCCCAATAATATACTCGCTCCAAATGCATTGTTAATATTCCTGTCAACCTTTGGAGATGAATGAGGTGAGGCGTTGCACGGGCAACACGGTGAGGTGTTGCCCGAGCATATAAGCAGCAGAATAACAAACATTAACTAGTCTACTTTCAAGTGTGGTCTAGAGCAGACACTTGCGAGATACTGTACCGACGCTCAGTGCGCTCAACTCACACCAAAGTATCACCTGTGTACTTCTGTATATTCGAGCAAATATATATATAGTATCTTAGTGTCTGTGTTTATTTGTCACCATGCTTTACGTAACAATAGAAACGTTACAGTACAAATACAGTAGTGGCTACTTCAAGTTTAAGGACTACATATGGAACTTTTGTGACAAGAAAGGGCACTTGAGAAAAGTGTGAAGAGAAAACTTGAAAACAAATAGCTAAGTCTTGGAGAGGATACGACCAGGGAATGCAGGAAGAAGAGGTAATGGTACTGTGGTCAAGACAGTAAAGGAAGGTAAACCGTCTGAAGAAGCTGCAGGTGAGGAAAGCAGACAATATTCGGAGAAAGGAAAGGAAGGTATGTTCTGTGAAGTCACAAGTGGTGAATTTTTGTAATTGATGGGAAGTTAGTTCCCTTGAAATTGGACACTGGTGCTGCAGTGTCAACACTGTCTAGAGAGTGGGCAGATACGTTACAATTAAATGTTAAACATGTGGAAAATCATTAAGTGCATACGATAATGCCAATTATCGTATCGTATATGTTAGAGCCAATTCCACATAGTGAATGGGCATCCCCAACTGTACCAGTGTTGAAGGCAGACCGCAAAATCCATGATAATCTGTGCAGATATTTAAAGAATTAAATAACCTAATCCATTGTAAAAATACCCATTACCAAAAATAGATGAGTTGTACCTGGGTTGCAAGGGGAACAAAATTTTCTAAGACTGACCTGAAATATGCCTACTTGCAAACTCCTGTAGATGCAGAGTGTCAGAAATTGTTAGTTATTAATTTTCATAAGGAGTTATTTAAGTGTAAAAGTCCCTTTTGGACTCTCCTCGTCTCCAGAAATTTTTCAGTGATTCATGTCCCATTTGTTAGTAAACATTGAGGGTGTTGCTAGCTTTTTAGATGACATTATTGTATGCGGGGAGAATGAGGAAGAGTATGATACAAGATTAGAAAAGGTTTTGAATCTTCTGCAAGAGCACAATGTGAAGATTAATGCGGGTGAAACAGCAATGAAGACCAATGTCATTGAATACCTGGGGTACCATATTTCAGGTAAGGGCTTTACTCCTCACAAAAACGTATTTACTATATAGCCCCCCCCCCCCCAGCCCCAACATCAGTGGGGAAGTACAGTCTTTTGAAGGCATGGTGACATACTTTTTGTAAGTTCGTGAAGAACTTTTCAACAAAATTAGCTGACTTGTATAAATTATTGAAAAAAGGGGCTAGAGTTAGGTGGGCAGCGAATGAGAAGGATTTCAGGAATATTAAGCAGGAATTGATAAATTCTCCAGTGCTCACTAATTTTACTGGTAAACTTCCTTTAAAACTGGAGATTGATGCTTGCCCAGTACGAGTGGGATGAGTATTATTACAGGAAGTAGATGCCAGGAAAAAGCAGTCTGTTTTGCTAGCAAGAAATTATCTCATGCAGAGAAGAATTATTACCAATTAGACAAAGAAGCCTTAGATTTGGTATATGCTGTAAAAAAAACTGAGGTATTTTCTGATGGGTAGGAAATGTCTTGCTAGAACAGACTTCTAGAACAGAACAGAAGGCTAGAACAGAAAAAAATCCTAACCCCTGTTAAGATTATTTGGTAGAGGTAAACAAATTCTTGTTAATGATAATACTAGAATTCAACTATGGGCATTGCTACTTTCACGGTTTGAGTATGATTTGGTATTAAAGTCGGGCAAGGATAATGTAGTGGCTGAGCATTAAGTAGATTGCCTGTTACAGAAGAGTTTAATTCCAGTATTCCAGTGGAGTATGTTAACCTGGTGAAAACTATGTCTTTTGAGGATATTTCATTCCAGACTATTAGGACGGCAACTGGTAGGGATCCCAAATTAAATCTGTTGAGGAAGAATCTCAAATATGGCTGGAATGATAATTTATTATTGTCAGAGTATGCTGCGGTAAAGGCTGACCTTAGTATTCACCAGGATATACTCTTATATGGGAATAGAATGGGGGGTTCCTCTGGAACTTAGATGTAAGATTTTGGAACATTTAGGCCACAATGGCATAAATGCTATGAAAGAAGAAGCTAGAAGTTGGGTTTGGTGGCCAAAAATGGACCAAGATATTGCTGAAGTTACTAAAAATTGACACATTTGCTTTAAGAATTATCAGAAACCCCAGGCCCCAGTACTTTCCTGGCCATACACTGGGAAACCCTGGTCTAGACTTCATATAGATTATGCTGGACCTATGGATAACAAATATTACCTGGTGGTGGTGGATTCATACACAAAATTTATGGATGTTCATGTGTGTAATTCCATGACATCATCTGTAACTTGTGAATTACTCAGGAAAACATTTTATAATTTTGGATTGACAGACATGGTTGTGTCAGATAATGCTTCTTATTTTGTTTCTGAGGAAATGGAGGATTTTTTTTAGAAAGATTGGTATTAAACCTGTAACACCTGCCCTCTATAATCCTTCTTCAAATGGTCTGGCTGAGAGAGCAGTGAGAGCCTTAAAAGAAGAGTTACAGCGATTTACAGAAGCCACTATTAGTACAAGGCTTTGAAGATTTTTGCATTATCAAAGAAAAGCTGTTCATTCTGTCACTGGTAAATCTCCTTCTGAATTACTGTTTAATAGGTTCTTCAACGTGCACATGGTAGCAGTAAAGACAGATCTAGATCAAGAAAAATCTGTAACTAGCTCGGCCAATTAGTTGGCTCAGGGAGAAGAAGTTTTGTTTAAAGAGGAAGATGCAGTATATGCAAGGAATTTTGTAATGGGTAATGGGTGACCCATGCAAAGGGTCACTGGGAATTTTGAGGTCCCATTGGGTGTGGATGAGGCAAATAGGGATGCTGAAGCTAATAATGAAGGGGGTAACACCTGCAGGAGACAGGAAGGCAGAGCAAGGCTCAACAGGGGTAATGTGGATACAGATAATACTAGGGACTCTGCTGTTAGTAACTCAGAAGAAGGTTCTCCAGATGTAACGGGCCCAAGAGTCCCAGTTGGGAAAATCTGGAAGAGTCATACAACCGCCTGATAGACTTAACCTGTAGGCGGTTTAATTCAAAGGGGAGGAATGTTAAGGTATTTTGTAGGATTAAGTTAGGTGCCGTTATTTTGTAGGACTCGCCTACTCAGTGAGTAGGCACATAGGTGAGGTACATAATGTTTCCAGCAGATGCTCTTTTATAAGTATTGTAAATAGTAAGTCATGTAACCTATAACCGGTGAATACTCTCTCTCTCTCTCTCTCTCTCTCTCTCTCTCTCTCTCTCTCTCTCTCTTTCGGTGTGGGTGTGTCAGTATAATTAAAATAAGGAGTACCAACATGTCGAAAAGCGTCTTCTACAGTCAATACATTATTGAATTTCACATCATAAAGTTTGTGAGACACTATTACATTACATAAAAATATATAATTTTAACAATCGTACCTAACACAAGTGATCACATCCTCGTTGTTTTGATCAGTCCGGAAGTCGGTGGAATGTGAGTCCAGTCTCCTCCTGCAAGAAGAAATATTCACATTAATTTTGGGAAAATCAGTGAGTGATGCTACAGAAATAAGGAACAGAGGACAACATTGTATACCAGCTTAAGTTTTCTGCCTATTGACATCATCTTGTTAGATGTTGAGAGTCATTCACTAATGACCTGCTGGAAGATATAAAATATCTAGTTATAGTCAGCTCTCACCGGCAGCAAACCATTCAAAAACCCAAAAGAAATTTATGGAGGAATTTCTAGAGCTAATGCCGCCAAACACACACCGAAACTACGACGTTGGTACAACGTTCGAACAGGGGTTTACAGGGAAATTTTGATTTTACCAAGATGTCGTTTAAGGATTTACCTCGTTTCTAAGCTACCATCTTGAGGTTGTCCTGAGATGATTCCAGGGCTTAGTATCCCTGCGGCCCGGTTCTCGATCAGGCCTCCTTTTTGTTACACACCCCCAGGAAGCAGCTGTCTAACTCCCAGGTACCTATTTACTGCTAGGTGAACAGGGGCATCAGAGTGAAGATACTTTTTGCACATTTGTTTCTGCCTCCACCTGGGATCGAACCCGGAACCTCAGGACTAAGGATCCGAAGTGCTGTCCACTCAGCTGTCAGGCACCATGGATATTTCTTGTAGGAATTTCTTCCATGCTTGATGATTTCCGTGTGGCCTCCTTAGATATCCCCAGAGGTTAAGGAGTTATCTCCGGAGCTGCCCGGCCATTCTTGGAATATAGAGGGATGAGAGGATTAGCCTCTCCTTAGTTGGCTGTTGTTCCCTGTGCTGTAACCAATGAAGATCTGGTTCTTTGTGCTAACTTTATAACTGCATCTTGTAGGATTTTACCAGAGTATTCTCTGTGTCTGAAAAAATCCCAGAGACGCTTGAGGACCCCCCCCCCCCCAGTCTCTCCCCATCGCTATTTGTTTTAGTGAGGTTCCCAGGGAGTAGGGCAGGACCTTGTTAATGACAGTGGCTGGCATGACGAGTAGTGGAGATCTGAGTGAGTGTTCGTTGGTTTGTAAAAGATTCTTGTTTGAATCATCCTGGGTTTGTCGAAATAAACGTGTCCAAAACGTTCAGTGCTGTTTCACTAATTTCTAGGGTGAAACGGAGCTTAAGTTGGACTCCATTTGTCCAGGAGAAGAAAGCTGTGAGATCGTGTTCGCCTCCCATCATTACCCCAAAACTATCATCTATGTAGCGCTGGTAGATCCGCCGCTGGTCTGTCCTCTTGTCTGGCCGCTTCACATGTTGTGTGTGTACAAATATTTCCGCGTTGGCTACGCTGCTAGATGCCCCAGTCACCATCCCTTTAATTTGTGTGTAGGTCTTCCCGTGGAAAGTCCTGATGGTGTCTCTTATGATATGTAGTATTGCCTCTTGTAGGAGCTCTATGGTCGGGGCTTCCAGACACCTGCCTCCTGAAGTTCGTGCATGATCTTGTGGCCATGTCAAAAAATGTCGCCACTTGCCATGCTGCTTCTCGTTGTGGAATACTTGGGTACAAGGATAGTGCATCAAGCGAAAATACACACATTTCTTGAGGCAAAAGGTCGCTATAGTTCCGCAAGCATTCAAGGAAGTCAGTAGTATCCTTTAGTCGTTCCGGGAGAAGGTTTAATAGCTGTGTGAGTAGCTCGGTACAGATGAGGTTAACAGGTTTTGTTGGTGCTTGGCAGCCCCGCAACACTGGTCAGTCTGGCCATGAGCCTGTTCTAACCTGTCTTTATGGATTTTTGGGGAGGCTGTACAGAGCCGTAACTTTCGATGGAAAGTTAAGAAAAATTATGTCGTCTCTGCTGTGAGACACCTTCCTACTCCCTGGGACTCCGACTGAAAATATAGTCAGTGATGGCGAGAGACTAGAGGGTATTCTTTAGTGTCTAGGGGATTTTTTCAGACACAGTGGATACCCAATAAAATCCTACAAGATACATATAGAAAGTTTGCACAACGAACCAGATGTTCATTACTACAAGACAGGGAACAACAGTCAACTAAGGAGGGGCTAATCCTCTCATCCCTCTATTTTCCAGGAATTGCAGGGCAGCTCCGGAGATAACTCATTAACTGCTGGGGATAGCTAAGGAGGCCACACGGAAATCATCCATCATGGAAGAAATTCCCACAAGAAATATCCATGGTAGCTTGGTGTGGAGGTAAATCCTTAAATGACATCTTCGTGAAGTAAAAATCTATCAAACCCAGACACACACCATAGGGTCAAGGAGACCCTCCAATATAACGAACCTTCCAATTGTATAAATTGCTTGACAACACTGCACTGACTGCGAGTTCTCTGGGATTTGTTTACATACTTCCAGTCGGAGGCAGTTTGGGTGTGGTGACAAAGTTAGAGACGTCGCAGATCATCCTGGGTTATAAAACGCCTTCCTTGTTACAAAACTCGACCGCTCAGTGGGTCAAGTTCCCGGTCGCCGCGATGTGACACATCCTCAGCACATCATCCTCACCATCACGGCGAATCTGTCTACATACGAGGCCAGCTCCTGGACCCCATTCATGCTGGGAGTCTCGGCCTAAACTATTCTTAGTTCGAGGCCTTCTCACAAGTGTCAAAGTGGAAACAAGCCCAGGTAAGAACGGGAGCACAGACAGGATGTCAGCCCCTTCTCGTGCTCAGAAGTGAAGGGACGAGTGGCTGCCAGTCGGCGTCTTCTGGGTGTGACGTCACCGTCTTGCAGGATGCTGACTAGTCCACACCGCCTTCTCTTGCTCAGTTTATACTCTCAAGCTCCTAGCATTTCCTGGGGCATCCCCACCTCGTCCAGGAAGAGGTACATCAACTTCTGAGCCTTCCTCCTCCTCCTCCTCACAGTATGTCCTTAACTAGTCGTGAATCTAATTATTCTTTATCTTATTAACACGTTGAAGGCAGCCGAGGCTACGACCACTCACGTGAAGGCAGCCGAGGACACGTCCACTCACGTGAAGGCAGCCGAGGACACGTCCACTCACGTGAAGGCAGCCGAGGCCACGTCCACTCACGAGAAGGCAGCCGAGGCCACGTCCACTCACGTGAAGGCAGCCGAGGCTACGTCCACTCACGAGAAGGCAGCCGAGGACACGTCCACTCACGTGAAGGCAGCCGAGGCCACGTCCACTCACGTGAAGGCAGCCGAGGCCACGTCCACTCACGTGAAGGCAGCCGAGGCCACGTCCACTCACGTGAAGGCAGCCGAGGCCACGTCCACTCACGTGAAGGCAGCCGAGGCCACGTCCACTCACGTGAAGGCAGCCGAGGACACGTCCACTCACGTGAAGGCAGCCGAGGCCACGTCCACTCACGTGAAAGCAGCCGAGGCCACGTCCACTCACGTGAAAGCAGCCGAGGCCACGACCACTCACGTGAAGGCAGCCGAGGCCACGTCCACTCACGTGAAGGAAGCCGAGGCCACGTCCACTCACGTGAAGGAAGCCGAGGCCACGTCCACTCACGTGAAAGCAGCCGAGGCCACGACCACTCACGTGAAGGCAGCCGAGGCCACGTCCACTCACGTGAAGGCAGCCGAGGCCACGTCCACTCAAGTGAAGGCAGCCGAGGCCACGTCCACTCACGTGAAAGCAGCCGAGGCCACGACCACTCACGTGAAGGCAGCCGAGGCCACGTCCACTCACGTGAAGGCAGCCGAGGCCACGTCCACTCACGTGAAGGCGGCCGAGGCCACGTCCACTCACGTGAAAGCAGCCGAGGCCACGACCACTCACGTGAAGGCAGCCGAGGCCACGTCCACTCACGTGAAGGCAGCCGAGGCCACAACCACTCACGTGAAGGCAGCCGAGGCCACGACCACTCACGTGAAGGCAGCCGAGGCCACGACCACTCACATGAAGGCACCGAGGCCACGACCACTCACGTGAAGGACGCCGAGGCCACGACCACTCACGTGAAGGCAGCCGAGGCCACGACCACTCACGTGAAGGCAGCCGAGGCCACGACCACTCACGTGAAGGCAGCCGAGGCCACAACCACTCACGTGAAGGAAGCCGAGGCCACGACCACTAATGTTCATAACATCAATTAATAACAAACTGGCCTCGGGTCTCCACCTGTGACACGCTACCAGTCAGCAGAAGGGAGACATTGTATTGGAAGTCCGAAGACAGACATGTTCTCATTATTTGTATGTTGAACAGGCAATGTCTCACACACCTTGTGAGAGCCTTGGTCTTGTCTCACACACACACACACCTTGTGAGAGCCTTGGTCTTGTCTCACACACCTTGTGAGAGCCATGGTCTTGTCTCACACACACACCTTGTGAGAGCCTTGGTCTTGTCTCACACACACACCTTGTGAGAGCCTTGGTCTTGTCTCACACACACACCTTGTGAGAGCCTTGGTCTTGTCTCACACACACACCTTGTGAGAGCCTTGGTCTTGTCTCACACACACACACCTTGTGAGAGCCTTGGTCTTGTCTCACACACCTTGTGAGAGCCTTGGTCTTGTCTCGCACACACACACCTTGTGAGAGCCTTGGTCTTGTCTCACACACACACACCTTGTGAGAGCCTTGGTGTTGTCTCACATACATACACCTTGTGAGAGCCTTGGTCTTGTCTCACACACACACACCTTGTGAGAGCCTTGGTCTTGTCTCACACACACACACACACCTTGTGAGAGCCTTGGTGTTGTCTCACATACACACACCTTGTGAGAGCCTTGGTCTTGTCTCACACACACACACACCTTGTGAGAGCCTTGGTCTTGTCTCACACACACACCTTGTGAGAGCCTTGGTCTTGTCTCACACACACACACACACCTTGTGAGAGCCTTGGTCTTATCTCACACACACACACACCTTGTGAGAGCCTTGGTCTTGTCTCACACACCTTGTGAGAGCCTTGGTCTTGTCTCACACACCTTGTGAGAGCCTTGGTCTTGTCTCACACACACACACACCTTGTGAGAGCCTTGGTCTTGTCTAACACACACACACACCTTGTGAGAGCCTTGGTCTTGTCTCACACATACACACCTTGTGAAAGCCTTGGTCTTGTCTCACACACACACCTTGTGAGAGCCTTGGTCTTGTCTCACACACACACACACACCTTGTGAGAGCCTTGGTCTTATCTCACACACACACACACCTTGTGAGAGCCTTGGTCTTGTCTCACACACCTTGTGAGAGCCTTGGTCTTGTCTCACACACCTTGTGAGAGCCTTGGTCTTGTCTCACACACACACCTTGTGAGAGCCTTGGTCTTGTCTCACACACCTTGTGAGAGCCTTGGTCTTGTCTCACACACCTTGTGAGAGCCTTGGTCTTGTCTCACACACACACCTTGTGAGAGCCTTGGTCTTGTCTCACACACACACCTTGTGAGAGCCTTGGTCTTGTCTCACACACACACCTTGTGAGAGCCTTGGTCTTGTCTCACACACCTTGTGAGAGCCTTGGTCTTGTCTCACACACACACCTTGTGAGAGCCTTGGTCTTGTCTCACACACACACCTTGTGAGAGCCTTGGTCTTGTCTCACACACACACCTTGTGAGAGCCTTGGTCTTGTCTCACACACACACCTTGTGAGAGCCTTGGTCTTGTCTCACACACACACCTTGTGAGAGCCTTGGTCTTGTCTCACACACACACCTTGTGAGAGCCTTGGTCTTGTCTCACACACCTTGTGAGAGCCTTGGTCTTGTCTCACACACCTTGTGAGAGCCTTGGTCTTGTCTCACACACCTTGTGAGAGCCTTGGTCTTGTCTCACACACACACACCTTGTGAGAGCCTTGGTCTTGTCTCACACACCTTGTAAGAGCCTTGGTCTTGTCACACACACACACACACACACACCTTGTGAGAGCCTTGGTCTTGTCTCGCACACACACACCTTGTGAGAGCCTTGGTCTTGTCTCACACACACACACACCTTGTGAGAGCCTTGGTCTTGTCTCACACACACACACACACACCTTGTGAGAGCCTTGGTGTTGTCTCACATACACACACCTTGTGAGAGCCTTGGTCTTGTCTCACACACACACACACCTTGTGAGAGCCTTAGTCTTGTCTCACACATACACACCTTGTGAGAGCCTTGGTCTTGTCTCACACACACACCTTGTGAGAGCCTTGGTCTTGTCTCACACACACACACACACCTTGTGAAAGCCTTGGTCTTATCTCTCACACACACACACACACACACACACACACACACACACACCGTGTGAGAGCCTTGGTCTTGTCTCACACACCTTGTGAGAGCCTTGGTCTTGTCTCACACACACACCTTGTGAGAGCCTTGGTCTTGTCTCACACACACATCTTGTGAGAGCCTTGGTCTTGTCTCCCACACACACCTTGTGAGAGCCTTGGTCTTGTCTCACACACCTTGTGAGAGCCTTTGTCTTGTCTCACACACACACACACCTTGTGAGAGCCTTGGTCTTGTCTCACACACACACACCTTGTGAGAGCCTTGGTCTTGTCTCACACACACACACTTGTGAGAGCCTTGGTCTTGTCTCTCACACACACACACCTTGTGAGACCCTTGGTCTTGTCTCACACATACACACCTTGTGAGAGCCTTGGTCTTGTCTCACACACACACAACTTGTGAGAGCCTTGGTCTTGTCTCACACATACACAGCTTGTGAGAGCCTTGGTCTTGTCTCACACACACACACACCTTGTGAGAGCCTTGGTCTTGTCTCACACATACACACCTTGTGAGAGCCTTGGTCTTGTCTCACACACCTTGTAAGAGCCTTGGTCTTGTCTCACACACACACACCTTGCGAGAGCCTTGGTCTTGTCTCACACACACACCTTGTGAGAGCCTTGGTCTTGTCTCACATACACACCTTGTGAGAGCCTTGGTCTTATCTCACACACCTTGTGAGAGCCTTGGACTTATCTCACACACACACACACCTTGTGAGAGCCTTGGTCTTATCTCACACACACACACACACCTTGTGAGAGCCTTGGTCTTGTCTCACACACACACACCTTGTGAGAGCCTTGGTCTTGTCTCACACACACCTTGTGAGAGCCTTGGTCATGTCTCACACACCTTGTGAGAGCCTTGGTCTTGTCTCACACACACACACCTTGTGAGAGCCTTGGTCTTGTCTCACACACACACCTTGTGAGAGCCTTGGTCTTGTCTCACACACACACACACACCTTGTGAGAGCCTTGGTCTTGTCTCACACACACACACCTTGTGAGAGCCTTGGTCTTGTCTCACACACACACACCTTGTGAGAGCCATGGTCTTGTCTCACACACACACACCTAGTGAGAGCCTTGGTCTTGTCTCACACACCTTGTGAGAGCCTTGGTCTTGTCACACACACACACACATTGTGAGAGCCTTGGTCTTGTCTCACACTCAGACACACACACCTTGTGAGAGCCTCGGTCTTGTCTCACACACCTTGTGAGAGCCTTGGTCTTGTCAAACACACACACCTTGTGAGAGCCTTGGTCTCGTCTCACACACACACACCTTGTGAGAGCCTTGGTCTTGTCTCTCACACACACACACCTCGTGAGAGCCTTGGTCTTGTCTCACACACACACCTTGTGAGAGACCTGGTCTTGTCTCACACACCTTGTGAGAGACCTGGTCTTCTCTCACACACACACACATTGTGAGAGCCTTGGTCTTGTGTCTCTCTCTCACACACACACACACACACACACACACACACACACACACACACACACCTTGTGAGAGCCTTGGTCTTGTCTCACACACACACCTTGTGAGAGCCTTGGTCTTGTCTCACACACACACACACACACACACATTGTGAGAGCCTTGGTCTTGCCTCACACACACACACCTTGTGAGAGCCTTGGTCTTGTCTCACACACACACACACACACACACACAACCTTGTGAGAGCCTTGGTCTTGTCTCTCACACCTTGTGAGAACCTTGGTCTTGTCACACATACCTTGTGAGAGCCTTGGTGTTGTCACACACACACACACACACACACACACACACACACACACACACACACACACACACACACACACACACACACACACACACACACCTTGTGAGAGCCTTGGTCTTGTCTCACACACACAGACACACACACACACACCTTGTGAGAGCCTTGGTCTTGTCTCACACACCTTGTGAGAGCCTTGGTCTTGTCACACACCTTGTGAGAGCCTTGGTCTTATCTCACACACACACACCTTGTGAGAGCCTTGGTCTTATCTCACACACACACACACACACCTTGTGAGAGTCTTGGTCTTGTCTCACACACACACACACACACCTTGTGAGAGCCTTGGTCTTGTCTCACACACACACACCTTGTGAGAGCCTTGGTCTTGTCTCACACACACACACCTTGTGAGAGTCTTGGTCTTGTCTCACACACACACACACCTTGTGAGAGCCTTGGTCTTGTCTCACACACCTTGTGAGAGCCTTGGTATTGTCTCACACACCTTGTGAGAGCCTTTGTCTTGTCTCACACACACACCTTGTGAGAGCCTTGGTCTTGTCTCACACACACACCTTGTGAGAGCCTTGGTCTTGTCTCTCACACCTTGTGAGAGCCTTGGTCTTGTCTCACACACACCTTGAGAGAGCCTTGGTCTTGTCTCACACACACATACACCTTGTGAGAGCCTTGGTCTTGTCTCACACACACACACACACCATGTGAGAGCCTTGGTCTTGTCTCACACATACACATCTTGTGAGAGCCTTGGTCTTGTCTCACACACACACACCTTGTGAGAGCCTTGGTCTTGTCACACACGCACACACCTCGTGAGAGCCTTGGTCTTGTCTAACACACACCTTGTGAGAGCCTTGGTCTTGTCTCACACACCTTGTGAGAGCCTTGGTCTTGTCTCACACATACACACCTTGTGAGAGCCT
>NW_027189488.1:132500-171675 GCF_040958095.1 Procambarus clarkii
CTCACACACACACACCTTGTGAGAGCCTTGGTCTTCTCTCACACACACACACACACACACACACACACAACCTTGTGAGAGCCTTGGTCTTGTCTCTCACACCTTGTGAGAACCTTGGTCTTGTCACACATACCTTGTGAAAGCCTTGGTGTTGTCACACACACACACACACACACACACACACACACACACACACACACACACACACACACACACACACACACACACACATACACACACACACACACACACCTTGTGAGAGCCTTGGTCTTGTCTCACACACACAGACACACACACACACACCTTGTGAGAGCCTTGGTCTTGTCTCACACACCTTGTGAGAGCCTTGGTCTTGTCACACACCTTGTGAGAGCCTTGGTCTTATCTCACACACACACACCTTGTGAGAGCCTTGGTCTTATCTCACACACACACACACACACACCTTGTGAGAGTCTTGGTCTTGTCTCACACACACACACACACACCTTGTGAGAGCCGTGGTCTTGTCTCACACACACACACCTTGTGAGAGCCTTGGTCTTGTCTCACACACACACACCTTGTGAGAGTCTTGGTCTTGTCTCACACACACACACACCTTGTGAGAGCCTTGGTCTTGTCTCACACACCTTGTGAGAGCCTTGGTCTTGTCTCACACACCTTGTGAGAGCCTTTGTCTTGTCTCACACACACACCTTGTGAGAGCCTTGGTCTTGTCTCACACACACACACCTTGTGAGAGTCTTGGTCTTGTCTCACACACTCACCTTGTGAGAGCCTTGGTCTTGTCTCTCACACCTTGTGAGAGCCTTGGTCTTGTCTCACACACACCTTGAGAGAGCCTTGGTCTTGTCTCACACACACATACACCTTGTGAGAGCCTTGGTCTTGTCTCACACACACACACACACCTTGTGAGAGCCTTGGTCTTGTCTCACACATACACATCTTGTGAGAGCCTTGGTCTTGTCTCACACACACACACCTTGTGAGAGCCTTGGTCTTGTCACACACGCACACACCTCGTGAGAGCCTTGGTCTTGTCTAACACACACCTTGTGAGAGCCTTGGTCTTGTCTCACACACCTTGTGAGAGCCTTGGTCTTGTCTCACACATACACACCTTGTGAGAGCCTTGGTCTTATCTCACACACCTTGTGAGAGCCTTGGTCTTGTCTCACACATACACACCTTGTGAGAGCCTTGGTCTTGTTTCACACACACACACACACCTTGTGAGAGCCTTGGTCTTGTCTCACACACACACACCTTGTGAGAGCCTTGGTCTTGTCTCACACACACACACACACACCTTGTGAGAGCCTTGGTCTTGTCTCACACACACACACCTTGTGAGAGCCTTGGTCTTGTCTCACACACACACCTTGTGAGAGACCTGGTCTTGTCTCACACACACACCTTGTGAGAGACCTGGTCTTGTCTCACACACACACATTGTGAGAGCCTTGGTCTCGTCTCACACACACACACCTTGTGAGAGCCTTGGTCTTGTCTCACACACACCTTGTGAGAGACCTGGTCTTCTGTCACACACACACACATTGTGAGAGCCTTGGTCTTGTGTCTCTCTCTCTCTCACACACACACACACACACACACACACACACACACACACACACCTTGTGAGAGCCTTGGTCTTGTCTCACACACACACCATGTGAGAGCCTTGGTCGTGTCTCACACACACACACACACACACACACACACACACACACACACACACACACACACACACACACACACACACACACACACCTTGTGAGAGCCTTGGTCTTGCCTCACACACACACACCTTGTGAGAGCCTTGGTCTTGTCTCACACACACACACACACACACAGACACACACACACACACACACATACACACACACACACACACAACCTTGTGAGAGCCTTGGTCTTGTCTCTCACACCTTGTGAGAGCCTTGGTCTTGTCTCACACACACACACACACACACACACACACACACACACACACACACACACACACACACACACACACACACCTTGTGAGAGCCTTGGTCTTGTCACACACGCACACACCTTGTGAGAGCCTTGGTCTTGTCTAACACACACCTTGTGAGAGCCTTGGTCTTGTCTCACACATACACACCTTGTGAGAGCCTTGGTCTTGTCTCACACACCTTGTGAGAGCCTTGGTCTTGTCTCACACATACACACCTTGTGAGAGCCTTGGTCTTGTTTCACACACACACACACACCTTGTGAGAGCCTTGGTCTTGTCTCACACACACACACCTTGTGAGAGCCTTGGTCTTGTCTCACACACACACACACACCTTGTGAGAGCCTTGGTCTTGTCTCATACACACACACCTTGTGAGAGCCTTGGTCTTGTCTCACACACACACCTTGTGAGAGACCTGGTCTTGTCTCACACACCTTGTGAGAGCCTTGGTCTTGTCTCACACACACACATTGTGAGAGCCTTGGTCTCGTCTCACACACACACACCTTGTGAGAGCCTTGGTCTTGTCTCTCTCACACACACACACCTTGTAAGAGCCTTGGTCTTGTCAAACACACACACCTTGTGAGAGACCTGGTCTTCTCTCACACACACACACATTGTGAGAGCCTTGGTCTTGTGTCTCTCTCTCTCTCTCTCTCACACACACACACACACCTTGTGAGAGCCTTGGTCTTGTCTCACACACACACCTTGTGAGAGCCTTGGTCTTGTCTCACACACACACACACACACACACACACACACACACACACACACACACACACACACACACACACACACACACACCTTGTGAGAGCCTTGGTCTTGCCTCACACACACACACCTTGTGAGAGCCTTGGTCTTGTCTCACACACACACACACACACACACACACACAACCTTGTGAGAGCCTTGGTCTTGTCTCTCACACCTTGTGAGAACCTTGGTCTTGTCACACATACCTTGTGAGAGCCTTGGTGTTGTCACACACACACACACACACACACACACACACACACACACACACACACACACACACACACACCTTGTGAGAGCCTTGGTCTTGTCTCACACACCTTGTGAGAGCCTTGGTCTTGTCACACACCTTGTGAGAGCCTTGGTCTTATCTCACACACACACACACCTTGTGAGAGCCTTAGTCTTATCTCACACACACACACACACACCTTGTGAGAGTCTTGGTCTTGTCTCACACACACACACACACACCTTGTGAGAGCCTTGGTCTTGTCTCACACACACATCTTGTGAGAGCCTTGGTCTTGTCTCACACACACACACCTTGTGAGAGTCTTGGTCTTGTCTCACACACACACACACACACACACCTTGTGAGAGCCTTGGTCTTGTCTCACACACACACACCTTGTGAGAGCCTTGGTCTTGTCTCACACACACACACCTTGTGAGAGCCTTGGTCTTGTCTCACAAATACACACCTTGTGAGAGCCTTGGTCTTGTCTCACACATACACACCTTGTGAGAGCCTTGGTCTTGTCTCACACACCTTGTAAGAGCCTTGGTCTTGTCTCACACACACACACCTTGTGAGAGCCTTGGTCTTATCTCACACACCTTGTGAGAGCCTTGGTCTTATCTCACACACCTTGTGAGAGCCTTGGTCTTATCTCACACACACACACCTTGTGTGAGCCTTGGTCTTAACTCACACACACACACACACACACCTTGTGAGAGCCTTGGTCTTGTCTCACACACACACACCTTGTGAGAGCCTTGGTCTTGTCTCACACACACACACCTTGTGAGAGCCTTGGTCTTGTCACACACACACACCTTGTGAGAGCCTTGGTCTTGTCTCACACACACACACACCTTGTGAGAGCCTTGGTCTTGTCTCACACACACACACACCTTGTGAGAGCCGTGGTCTTGTCTCACACACACACACCTTGTGAGAGTCTTGGTCTTGTCTCACACACACACACACACACACACACACACACACACCTTGTGAGAGCCTTGGTCTTGTCTCACACACCTTGTGAGAGCCTTGGTCTTGTCGCACACATCTTGTGAGAGCCTTTGTCTTGTCTCACACACACACCTTGTGAGAGCCTTGGTCTTGTCTCACACACACACACCTTGTGAGAGTCTTGGTCTTGTCTCACACACACCTTGTGAGAGCCTTGGTCTTGTCTCACACACCTTGTGAGAGCCTTGGTCTTGTCTCACACACACCTTGAGAGAGCCTTGGTCTTGTCTCACACACACATACACGTTGTGAGAGCCTTGGTCTTGTCTCACACACACACACACCTTGTGAGAGCCTTGGTCTTGTCTCACACATACACATCTTGTGAGAGCCTTGGTCTTGTCTCACACACACACACATTGTGAGAGCCTTGGTCTTGTCACACACGCACACACCTTGTGAGAGCCTTGGTCTTGTTTAACACACACCTTGTGAGAGCCTTGGTCTTGTCTCACACACCTTGTGAGAGCCTTGGTCTTGTCTCACACACACACACACCTTGTGAGAGCCTTGGTCTTGTCTCACACACACACACCTTGTGAGAGCCTTGGTCTTGTCTCACACACACACCTTGTGAGAGCCTTGGTCTTGTCTCACACACACACACCTTGTGAGAGCCTTGGTCTTGTCTCACACACACACCTTGTGAGAGACCTGGTCTTGTCTCTCACACACACCTTGTGAGAGCCTTGGTCTTGTCTCACACACACACCTTGTGAGAGACCTGGTCTTGTCTCACACACACACCTTGTGAGAGCCTTGGTCTTGTCAAACACACACACCTTGTGAGAGACCTGGTCTTGTCTCACACACACACTTTGTGAGAGCCTTGGTCTTGTCTCACACACCTTGTGAGAGCCTTGGTCTTGTCTCACACACACACCTTGTGAGAGACCTGGTCTTGTCTCACACACACACCTTGTGAGAGCCTTGGTCTTGTCTCACACACACACATTGTGAGAGCCTTGGTCTCGTCTCACACACACACACCTTGTGAGAGCCTTGGTCTTGTCTCACACACACACACCTTGTAAGAGCCTTGGTCTTGTCAAACACACACACCTTGTGAGAGACCTGGTCTTGTCTCACACACACACTTTGTGAGAGCCTTGGTCTTGTGTCTCTCACACACACACACACACACCTTGTGAGAGCCTTGGTCTTGTCTCACACACACACCTTGTGAGAGCCTTGGTCTTGTCTCACACACACACACACACACACACCTTGTGAGAGCCTTGGTCTTGCCTCACACACACACACCTTGTGAGAGCCTTGGTCTTGTCTCACACACACCTTGTGAGAGCCTTGGTCATGTCTCACACACCTTGTGAGAGCCTTGGTTTTGTCTCACACACACTCACCTTGTGAGAGCCTTGGTCTTGTCACACACACACACCTTGTGAGAGCCTTGGTCTTGTCTCACACACACACACACACCTTGTGATAGCCTTGGTCTTGTCTCACACACACACACCTTGTGAGAGCCGTGGTCTTGTCTCACACACACACACCTTGTGAGAGCCTTGGTCTTGTCTCACACACCTTGTGAGAGCCTTGGTCTTGTCACACACACACACACACACACATTGTGAGAGCCTTGGTCTTGTCTCACACACACACACACACACACCTTGTGAGAGCCTTGGTCTTGTCTCTCACAAACACACACACACACCTTGTGAGAGCCTCGGTCTTGTCTCACACACCTTGTGAGAGCCTTGGTCTTGTCAAACACACACCTTGTGAGAGCCTTTGTCTCGTCTCACACACACACACACCTTGTGAGAGCCTTGGTCTTGTCTCTCACACACACCTTGTGAGAGCCTTGGTCTTGTCTCACACACACACCTTGTGAGAGACCTGGTCTTGTCTCACACACACACCTTGTGAGAGCCTTGGTCGTGTCTCACACACACACATTGTGAGAGCCTTGGTCTCGTCTCACACACACACACCTTGTGAGAGCCTTGGTCTTGTCTCTCTCACACACACACCTTGTAAGAGCCTTGGTCTTGTCAAACACACACACCTTGTGAGAGACCTGGTCTTGTCTCACACACACACTTTGTGAGAGCCTTGGTCTTGTGTCTCTCACACACACACACACACACACACACCTTGTGAGAGCCTTGGTCTTGTCTCACACACACACCTTGTGAGAGCCTTGGTCTTGTCTCACACACACACCTTGTCAGAGCCTTGGTCTCGTCTCACACACACACTTTGTGAGAGCCTTGGTCTTGTGTCTCTCACACACACACACACACCTTGTGAGAGCCTTGGTCTTGTCTCACACACACACCTTGTGAGAGCCTTGGTCTTGTCTCACACACACACCTTGTCAGAGCCTTGGTCTCGTCTCACACACACACACCTTGTGAGAGCCTTGGTCTTGTGTCTCTCTCACACACACACACACACCTTGTGAGAGCCTTGGTCTTGTCTCACACACACACACACTCAGCCTTGTGAGAGCCTTGGTCTTGTCACACACACATACACACACACACACACACACACACACACACACACACACACACACACACATACACACACACACACCTTGTGAGAGCCTTGGTCTTGTCTCACACACACACATTGTGAGAGCCTTGGTCTCGTCTCACACACACACACCTTGTGAGAGCCTTGGTCTTGTGTCTCTCTCACACACACACACACACCTTGTGAGAGCCTTGGTCTTGTCTCACACACACACACACTCAGGCTTGTGAGAGCCTTGGTCTTGTCACACACACATACACACACACACACACACACACACACACACACACACACACACACACACACACACATACACACACACACACCTTGTGAGAGCCTTGGTCTTGTCTCACACACACACATTGTGAGAGCCTTGGTCTCGTCTCACACACACACACCTTGTGAGAGCCTTGGTCTTGTCTCACACACACCTTGTGAGAGCCTTGGTCTCGTCTCACACACACACACCTTGTGAGAGCCTTGGTCTTGTCTCACACACACCTTGTGAGAGCCTTGGTCTTGTCTCACACACACACCTTGTGAGAGACCTGGTCTTGTCTCACACACACACACCTTGTAAGAGCATTGGTCTTGTCAAACACACACACCTTGTGAGAGACCTGGTCTTGTCTCACACACACACCTTGTGAGAGCCTTGGTCTTGTCTCACACACACCTTGTGAGAGCCTTGGTCTCGTCTCACACACACACACCTTGTAAGAGCCTTGGTCTTGTCAAACACACACACCTTGTGAGAGACCTGGTCTTGTCTCACACACACACTTTGTGAGAGCCTTGGTCTTGTGTCTCTCACACACACACACACACACACCTTGTGAGAGCCTTGGTCTTGCCTCACACACACACACACCTTGTGAGAGCCTTGGTCTTGTCTCACACACACCTTGTGAGAGCCTTGGTCATGTCTCACACACCTTGTGAGAGCCTTGGTTTTGTCTCACACACACTCACCATGTGAGAGCCTTGGTCTTGTCACACACACACACCTTGTGAGAGCCTTGGTCTTGTCTCACACACACACACACACACACACACACACACACACACACACACACACACACACACACACACTCAGCCTTGTGAGAGCCTTGGTCTTGTCTCTCACACCTTGTGAGAGCCTTAGTCTTGTCACACACACACACACACACACACACACACACACACACACACACACACACACCTTGTGAGAGCCTTGGTCTTGTCTCTCACAAACACACACACACACCTTGTGAGAGCCTCGGTCTTGTCTCACACACCTTGTGAGAGCCTTGGTCTTGTCAAACACACACCTTGTGAGAGCCTTTGTCTCGTCTCACACACACACACACCTTGTGAGAGCCTTGGTCTTGTCTCTCACACACACCTTGTGAGAGCCTTGGTCTTGTCTCACACACACACCTTGTGAGAGACCTGGTCTTGTCTCACACACACACCTTGTGAGAGCCTTGGTCTTGTCTCACACACACACATTGTGAGAGCCTTGGTCTCGTCTCACACACACACACCTTGTGAGAGCCTTGGTCTTGTCTCACACACACACACCTTGTAAGAGCCGTGGTCTTGTCAAACACACACACCTTGTGAGAGACCTGGTCTTGTCTCACACACACACTTTGTGAGAGCCTTGGTCTTGTGTCTCTCTCACACACACACACACACACACACCTTGTGAGAGCCTTGGTCTTGTCTCACACACACACCTTGTGAGAGCCTTGGTCTTGTCTCACACACACACACACACACACCTTGTGAGAGCCTTGGTCTTGCCTCACACACACACACCTTGTGAGAGCCTTGGTCTTGTCTCACACACACCTTGTGAGAGCCTTGGTCATGTCTCACACACCTTGTGAGAGCCTTGGTTTTGTCTCACACACACTCACCTTGTGAGAGCCTTGGCCTTGTCACACACACACACCTTGTGAGAGCTTTGGTCTTGTCTCACACACACACACACACACCTTGTGAGAGCCTTGGTCTTGTCTCACACACACACACCTTGTGAGAGCCGTGGTCTTGTCTCACACACACACACCTTGTGAGAGCCTTGGTCTTGTCTCACACACCTTGTGAGAGCCTTGGTCTTTTCTCACACACACACACACACACACACCTTGTGAGAGCCTTGGTCTTGTCTCTCACAAACACACACACACACCTTGTGAGAGCCTCGGTCTTGTCTCACACACCTTGTGAGAGCCTTGGTCTTGTCAAACACACACCTTGTGAGAGCCTTTGTCTCGTCTCACACACACACACACCTTGTGAGAGCCTTGGTCTTGTCTCTCACACACACCTTGTGAGAGCCTTGGTCTTGTCTCACACACACACCTTGTGAGAGACCTGGTCTTGTCTCACACACACACCTTGTGAGAGCCTTGGTCGTGTCTCACACACACACATTGTGAGAGCCTTGGTCTCGTCTCACACACACACACCTTGTGAGAGCCTTGGTCTTGTCTCACACACACCTTGTGAGAGCCTTGGTCTCGTCTCACACACACACACCTTGTAAGAGCCTTGGTCTTGTCAAACACACACACCTTGTGAGAGACCTGGTCTTGTCTCACACACACACTTTGTGAGAGCCTTGGTCTTGTGTCTCTCACACACACACACACACACCTTGTGAGAGCCTTGGTCTTGCCTCACACACCTTGTGAGAGCCTTGGTCTTGTCTCACACACCTTGTGAGAGCCTTGGTCTTGTCTCACACATACACACCTTGTGAGAGCCTTGGTCTTATCTCACACACCTTGTGAGAGCCTTGGTCTTGTCTCACACATACACACCTTGTGAGAGCCTTGGTCTTGTTTCACACACACACACACACCTTGTGAGAGCCTTGGTCTTGTCTCACACACACACACCTTGTGAGAGCCTTGGTCTTGTCTCACACACACACACACACACCTTGTGAGAGCCTTGGTCTTGTCTCACACACACACACCTTGTGAGAGCCTTGGTCTTGTCTCACACACACACCTTGTGAGAGACCTGGTCTTGTCTCACACACACACCTTGTGAGAGACCTGGTCTTGTCTCACACACACACATTGTGAGAGCCTTGGTCTCGTCTCACACACACACACCTTGTGAGAGCCTTGGTCTTGTCTCACACACACCTTGTGAGAGACCTGGTCTTCTGTCACACACACACACATTGTGAGAGCCTTGGTCTTGTGTCTCTCTCTCTCTCACACACACACACACACACACACACACACACACACACACACCTTGTGAGAGCCTTGGTCTTGTCTCACACACACACCATGTGAGAGCCTTGGTCGTGTCTCACACACACACACACACACACACACACACACACACACACACACACACACACACACACACACACACACACCTTGTGAGAGCCTTGGTCTTGCCTCACACACACACACCTTGTGAGAGCCTTGGTCTTGTCTCACACACACACACACACACACAGACACACACACACACACACACATACACACACACACACACACAACCTTGTGAGAGCCTTGGTCTTGTCTCTCACACCTTGTGAGAGCCTTGGTCTTGTCTCACACACACACACACACACACACACACACACACACACACACACACACACACACACACACACACACACACACACCTTGTGAGAGCCTTGGTCTTGTCACACACGCACACACCTTGTGAGAGCCTTGGTCTTGTCTAACACACACCTTGTGAGAGCCTTGGTCTTGTCTCACACATACACACCTTGTGAGAGCCTTGGTCTTGTCTCACACACCTTGTGAGAGCCTTGGTCTTGTCTCACACATACACACCTTGTGAGAGCCTTGGTCTTGTTTCACACACACACACACACCTTGTGAGAGCCTTGGTCTTGTCTCACACACACACACCTTGTGAGAGCCTTGGTCTTGTCTCACACACACACACACACCTTGTGAGAGCCTTGGTCTTGTCTCATACACACACACCTTGTGAGAGCCTTGGTCTTGTCTCACACACACACCTTGTGAGAGACCTGGTCTTGTCTCACACACCTTGTGAGAGCCTTGGTCTTGTCTCACACACACACATTGTGAGAGCCTTGGTCTCGTCTCACACACACACACCTTGTGAGAGCCTTGGTCTTGTCTCTCTCACACACACACACCTTGTAAGAGCCTTGGTCTTGTCAAACACACACACCTTGTGAGAGACCTGGTCTTCTCTCACACACACACACATTGTGAGAGCCTTGGTCTTGTGTCTCTCTCTCTCTCTCTCTCACACACACACACACACCTTGTGAGAGCCTTGGTCTTGTCTCACACACACACCTTGTGAGAGCCTTGGTCTTGTCTCACACACACACACACACACACACACACACACACACACACACACACACACACACACACACACACACACACACACACACCTTGTGAGAGCCTTGGTCTTGCCTCACACACACACACCTTGTGAGAGCCTTGGTCTTGTCTCACACACACACACACACACACACACACACAACCTTGTGAGAGCCTTGGTCTTGTCTCTCACACCTTGTGAGAACCTTGGTCTTGTCACACATACCTTGTGAGAGCCTTGGTGTTGTCACACACACACACACACACACACACACACACACACACACACACACACACACACCTTGTGAGAGCCTTGGTCTTGTCTCACACACCTTGTGAGAGCCTTGGTCTTGTCACACACCTTGTGAGAGCCTTGGTCTTATCTCACACACACACACACCTTGTGAGAGCCTTAGTCTTATCTCACACACACACACACACACCTTGTGAGAGTCTTGGTCTTGTCTCACACACACACACACACACCTTGTGAGAGCCTTGGTCTTGTCTCACACACACATCTTGTGAGAGCCTTGGTCTTGTCTCACACACACACACCTTGTGAGAGTCTTGGTCTTGTCTCACACACACACACACACACACACCTTGTGAGAGCCTTGGTCTTGTCTCACACACACACACCTTGTGAGAGCCTTGGTCTTGTCTCACACACACACACCTTGTGAGAGCCTTGGTCTTGTCTCACAAATACACACCTTGTGAGAGCCTTGGTCTTGTCTCACACATACACACCTTGTGAGAGCCTTGGTCTTGTCTCACACACCTTGTAAGAGCCTTGGTCTTGTCTCACACACACACACCTTGTGAGAGCCTTGGTCTTATCTCACACACCTTGTGAGAGCCTTGGTCTTATCTCACACACCTTGTGAGAGCCTTGGTCTTATCTCACACACACACACCTTGTGTGAGCCTTGGTCTTAACTCACACACACACACACACACACCTTGTGAGAGCCTTGGTCTTGTCTCACACACACACACCTTGTGAGAGCCTTGGTCTTGTCTCACACACACACACCTTGTGAGAGCCTTGGTCTTGTCACACACACACACCTTGTGAGAGCCTTGGTCTTGTCTCACACACACACACACCTTGTGAGAGCCTTGGTCTTGTCTCACACACACACACACCTTGTGAGAGCCGTGGTCTTGTCTCACACACACACACCTTGTGAGAGTCTTGGTCTTGTCTCACACACACACACACACACACACACACACACACCTTGTGAGAGCCTTGGTCTTGTCTCACACACCTTGTGAGAGCCTTGGTCTTGTCGCACACATCTTGTGAGAGCCTTTGTCTTGTCTCACACACACACCTTGTGAGAGCCTTGGTCTTGTCTCACACACACACACCTTGTGAGAGTCTTGGTCTTGTCTCACACACACCTTGTGAGAGCCTTGGTCTTGTCTCACACACCTTGTGAGAGCCTTGGTCTTGTCTCACACACACCTTGAGAGAGCCTTGGTCTTGTCTCACACACACATACACGTTGTGAGAGCCTTGGTCTTGTCTCACACACACACACACCTTGTGAGAGCCTTGGTCTTGTCTCACACATACACATCTTGTGAGAGCCTTGGTCTTGTCTCACACACACACACATTGTGAGAGCCTTGGTCTTGTCACACACGCACACACCTTGTGAGAGCCTTGGTCTTGTTTAACACACACCTTGTGAGAGCCTTGGTCTTGTCTCACACACCTTGTGAGAGCCTTGGTCTTGTCTCACACACACACACACCTTGTGAGAGCCTTGGTCTTGTCTCACACACACACACCTTGTGAGAGCCTTGGTCTTGTCTCACACACACACCTTGTGAGAGCCTTGGTCTTGTCTCACACACACACACCTTGTGAGAGCCTTGGTCTTGTCTCACACACACACCTTGTGAGAGACCTGGTCTTGTCTCTCACACACACCTTGTGAGAGCCTTGGTCTTGTCTCACACACACACCTTGTGAGAGACCTGGTCTTGTCTCACACACACACCTTGTGAGAGCCTTGGTCTTGTCAAACACACACACCTTGTGAGAGACCTGGTCTTGTCTCACACACACACTTTGTGAGAGCCTTGGTCTTGTCTCACACACCTTGTGAGAGCCTTGGTCTTGTCTCACACACACACCTTGTGAGAGACCTGGTCTTGTCTCACACACACACCTTGTGAGAGCCTTGGTCTTGTCTCACACACACACATTGTGAGAGCCTTGGTCTCGTCTCACACACACACACCTTGTGAGAGCCTTGGTCTTGTCTCACACACACACACCTTGTAAGAGCCTTGGTCTTGTCAAACACACACACCTTGTGAGAGACCTGGTCTTGTCTCACACACACACTTTGTGAGAGCCTTGGTCTTGTGTCTCTCACACACACACACACACACCTTGTGAGAGCCTTGGTCTTGTCTCACACACACACCTTGTGAGAGCCTTGGTCTTGTCTCACACACACACACACACACACACCTTGTGAGAGCCTTGGTCTTGCCTCACACACACACACCTTGTGAGAGCCTTGGTCTTGTCTCACACACACCTTGTGAGAGCCTTGGTCATGTCTCACACACCTTGTGAGAGCCTTGGTTTTGTCTCACACACACTCACCTTGTGAGAGCCTTGGTCTTGTCACACACACACACCTTGTGAGAGCCTTGGTCTTGTCTCACACACACACACACACCTTGTGATAGCCTTGGTCTTGTCTCACACACACACACCTTGTGAGAGCCGTGGTCTTGTCTCACACACACACACCTTGTGAGAGCCTTGGTCTTGTCTCACACACCTTGTGAGAGCCTTGGTCTTGTCACACACACACACACACACACATTGTGAGAGCCTTGGTCTTGTCTCACACACACACACACACACACCTTGTGAGAGCCTTGGTCTTGTCTCTCACAAACACACACACACACCTTGTGAGAGCCTCGGTCTTGTCTCACACACCTTGTGAGAGCCTTGGTCTTGTCAAACACACACCTTGTGAGAGCCTTTGTCTCGTCTCACACACACACACACCTTGTGAGAGCCTTGGTCTTGTCTCTCACACACACCTTGTGAGAGCCTTGGTCTTGTCTCACACACACACCTTGTGAGAGACCTGGTCTTGTCTCACACACACACCTTGTGAGAGCCTTGGTCGTGTCTCACACACACACATTGTGAGAGCCTTGGTCTCGTCTCACACACACACACCTTGTGAGAGCCTTGGTCTTGTCTCTCTCACACACACACCTTGTAAGAGCCTTGGTCTTGTCAAACACACACACCTTGTGAGAGACCTGGTCTTGTCTCACACACACACTTTGTGAGAGCCTTGGTCTTGTGTCTCTCACACACACACACACACACACACACCTTGTGAGAGCCTTGGTCTTGTCTCACACACACACCTTGTGAGAGCCTTGGTCTTGTCTCACACACACACCTTGTCAGAGCCTTGGTCTCGTCTCACACACACACTTTGTGAGAGCCTTGGTCTTGTGTCTCTCACACACACACACACACCTTGTGAGAGCCTTGGTCTTGTCTCACACACACACCTTGTGAGAGCCTTGGTCTTGTCTCACACACACACCTTGTCAGAGCCTTGGTCTCGTCTCACACACACACACCTTGTGAGAGCCTTGGTCTTGTGTCTCTCTCACACACACACACACACCTTGTGAGAGCCTTGGTCTTGTCTCACACACACACACACTCAGCCTTGTGAGAGCCTTGGTCTTGTCACACACACATACACACACACACACACACACACACACACACACACACACACACACACACACATACACACACACACACCTTGTGAGAGCCTTGGTCTTGTCTCACACACACACATTGTGAGAGCCTTGGTCTCGTCTCACACACACACACCTTGTGAGAGCCTTGGTCTTGTGTCTCTCTCACACACACACACACACCTTGTGAGAGCCTTGGTCTTGTCTCACACACACACACACTCAGGCTTGTGAGAGCCTTGGTCTTGTCACACACACATACACACACACACACACACACACACACACACACACACACACACACACACACACACATACACACACACACACCTTGTGAGAGCCTTGGTCTTGTCTCACACACACACATTGTGAGAGCCTTGGTCTCGTCTCACACACACACACCTTGTGAGAGCCTTGGTCTTGTCTCACACACACCTTGTGAGAGCCTTGGTCTCGTCTCACACACACACACCTTGTGAGAGCCTTGGTCTTGTCTCACACACACCTTGTGAGAGCCTTGGTCTTGTCTCACACACACACCTTGTGAGAGACCTGGTCTTGTCTCACACACACACACCTTGTAAGAGCATTGGTCTTGTCAAACACACACACCTTGTGAGAGACCTGGTCTTGTCTCACACACACACCTTGTGAGAGCCTTGGTCTTGTCTCACACACACCTTGTGAGAGCCTTGGTCTCGTCTCACACACACACACCTTGTAAGAGCCTTGGTCTTGTCAAACACACACACCTTGTGAGAGACCTGGTCTTGTCTCACACACACACTTTGTGAGAGCCTTGGTCTTGTGTCTCTCACACACACACACACACACACCTTGTGAGAGCCTTGGTCTTGCCTCACACACACACACACCTTGTGAGAGCCTTGGTCTTGTCTCACACACACCTTGTGAGAGCCTTGGTCATGTCTCACACACCTTGTGAGAGCCTTGGTTTTGTCTCACACACACTCACCATGTGAGAGCCTTGGTCTTGTCACACACACACACCTTGTGAGAGCCTTGGTCTTGTCTCACACACACACACACACACACACACACACACACACACACACACACACACACACACACACACTCAGCCTTGTGAGAGCCTTGGTCTTGTCTCTCACACCTTGTGAGAGCCTTAGTCTTGTCACACACACACACACACACACACACACACACACACACACACACACACACCTTGTGAGAGCCTTGGTCTTGTCTCTCACAAACACACACACACACCTTGTGAGAGCCTCGGTCTTGTCTCACACACCTTGTGAGAGCCTTGGTCTTGTCAAACACACACCTTGTGAGAGCCTTTGTCTCGTCTCACACACACACACACCTTGTGAGAGCCTTGGTCTTGTCTCTCACACACACCTTGTGAGAGCCTTGGTCTTGTCTCACACACACACCTTGTGAGAGACCTGGTCTTGTCTCACACACACACCTTGTGAGAGCCTTGGTCTTGTCTCACACACACACATTGTGAGAGCCTTGGTCTCGTCTCACACACACACACCTTGTGAGAGCCTTGGTCTTGTCTCACACACACACACCTTGTAAGAGCCGTGGTCTTGTCAAACACACACACCTTGTGAGAGACCTGGTCTTGTCTCACACACACACTTTGTGAGAGCCTTGGTCTTGTGTCTCTCTCACACACACACACACACACACACCTTGTGAGAGCCTTGGTCTTGTCTCACACACACACCTTGTGAGAGCCTTGGTCTTGTCTCACACACACACACACACACACCTTGTGAGAGCCTTGGTCTTGCCTCACACACACACACCTTGTGAGAGCCTTGGTCTTGTCTCACACACACCTTGTGAGAGCCTTGGTCATGTCTCACACACCTTGTGAGAGCCTTGGTTTTGTCTCACACACACTCACCTTGTGAGAGCCTTGGCCTTGTCACACACACACACCTTGTGAGAGCTTTGGTCTTGTCTCACACACACACACACACACCTTGTGAGAGCCTTGGTCTTGTCTCACACACACACACCTTGTGAGAGCCGTGGTCTTGTCTCACACACACACACCTTGTGAGAGCCTTGGTCTTGTCTCACACACCTTGTGAGAGCCTTGGTCTTTTCTCACACACACACACACACACACACCTTGTGAGAGCCTTGGTCTTGTCTCTCACAAACACACACACACACCTTGTGAGAGCCTCGGTCTTGTCTCACACACCTTGTGAGAGCCTTGGTCTTGTCAAACACACACCTTGTGAGAGCCTTTGTCTCGTCTCACACACACACACACCTTGTGAGAGCCTTGGTCTTGTCTCTCACACACACCTTGTGAGAGCCTTGGTCTTGTCTCACACACACACCTTGTGAGAGACCTGGTCTTGTCTCACACACACACCTTGTGAGAGCCTTGGTCGTGTCTCACACACACACATTGTGAGAGCCTTGGTCTCGTCTCACACACACACACCTTGTGAGAGCCTTGGTCTTGTCTCACACACACCTTGTGAGAGCCTTGGTCTCGTCTCACACACACACACCTTGTAAGAGCCTTGGTCTTGTCAAACACACACACCTTGTGAGAGACCTGGTCTTGTCTCACACACACACTTTGTGAGAGCCTTGGTCTTGTGTCTCTCACACACACACACACACACCTTGTGAGAGCCTTGGTCTTGCCTCACACACACACACACCTTGTGAGAGCCTTGGTCTTGTCTCACACACACACACACTCAGCCTTGTGAGAGCCTTGGTCTTGTCACACACATACACACACACACACACACACACACACACACACACACACACACACACACACACACATACACACACACACACACACCTTGTGAGAGCCTTGGTCTTGTCTCACACACACACATTGTGAGAGCCTTGGTCTCGTCTCACACACACACACCTTGTGAGAGCCTTGGTCTTGTCTCACACACACCTTGTGAGAGCCTTGGTCTCGTCTCACACACACACACACCTTGTGAGAGCCTTGGTCTTGTCTCACACACACCTTGTGAGAGCCTTGGTCTCGTCTCACACACACACACCTTGTAAGAGCCTTGGTCTTGTCAAACACACACACCTTGTGAGAGACCTGGTCTTGTCTCACACACACACTTTGTGAGAGCCTTGGTCTTGTGTCTCTCTCTCACACACACACACACACCTTGTGAGAGCCTTGGTCTTGCCTCACACACACACACACACCTTGTGAGAGCCTTGGTCTTGTCTCACACACACCTTGTGAGAGCCTTGGTCATATCTCACACACCTTGTGAGAGCCTTGGTCTTGTCTCACACACACACACACACACCTTGTGAGAGCCTTGGTCTTGTCTCTCACAAACACACACACACACCTTGTGAGAGCCTCGGTCTTGTCTCACACACCTTGTGAGAGCCTTGGTCTTGTCAAACACACACCTTGTGAGAGCCTTTGTCTCGTCTCACACACACACACACCTTGTGAGAGCCTTGGTCTTGTCTCTCACACACACCTTGTGAGAGCCTTGGTCTTGTCTCACACACACACCTTGTGAGAGCCTTGGTCTTGTCTCACACACACACACACACTCAGCCTTGTGAGAGCCTTGGTCTTTTCTCTCACACCTTGTGAGAGCCTTGGTCTTGTCACACACACACACACACACACACACACACACACACACACACACACACACACCTTGTGAGAGCCTTGGTCTTGTCTCACACACACACACACCTTGTGAGAGCCTTGGTCTTGTCTCACACACACACACACACACCTTGTGAGAGCCTTGGTCGTGTCTCACACATACGCACACACCTTGTGAGAGCCTTGGTCTTGTCTCACACACACACACACACACACACACACACACACACACACACACACACACACACACACCCACCTTGTGAGAGCCTTGGTCTTGTCTCACACACACACATTGTGAGAGCCTTGGTCTTGTCTCACACACACACACACCTTGTGAGAGCCTTGGTCTTGTCTCACACACACACACACACACCTTGTGAGAGCCTTGGTCTTGTCTCACACACACACACACACACACACACACACACACACACACACACACACACACACACACACACACCTTGTGAGAGCCTTGGTCTTGTCTCACACACACACACACCTTGTGAGAGCCTTGGTCTTGTCTCACACACACACACACACACCTTGTGAGAGCCTTGGTCGTGTCTCACACACACACACACACCTTGTGAGAGCCTTGGTCTTGTCTCACACACACACACACACACACCTTGTGAGAGCCTTGGTCTTGTCTCACACACACACACACACACACACACACACACACACACACACACACACACACACCTTGTGAGAGCCTTGGTCTTGTCTCACACACACACACACCTTGTGAGAGCCTTGGTCTTGTCTCACACACACACACACACACCTTGTGAGAGCCTTGGTCGTGTCTCACACACACACACACACCTTGTGAGAGCCTTGGTCTTGTCTCACACACACACACACACACACACACACACACACACACACACACACACACACACACACACACCCACCTTGTGAGAGCCTTGGTCTTGTCTCACACACACACACACACACCTTGTGAGAGCCTTGGTCTTGTCTCACACACACACACACACACACACACACACACACACACACACACACACACACACACACACACACACCCACCTTGTGAGAGCCTTGGTCTTGTCTCACACACACACACCTTGTGAGAGCCTTGTTAATAACAAGGAGGTGTATAGCCAATGTATACACCTCTCCCTGTTCTCCCTGGCCACGGGGACGTTGAGCTCTGAAGTCATCCCAAGGTGTCCTCCCAAGGATACCTGACCTGACGTCATAAAAGCAGCTACAGTCGTTATTCTCGCTCACTGCTGAAGAGGATCCCAGTTTGGGATCGAAAGATACAAACAACATTTCCTCATGTGCAGGCGATGAGTCACAATAACGTGGCTAAAGTATGTTGACCAGACCACACACTAGAAGGTGAAGGGACGACGACGTGTCGGTCCGTCCTGGACCATTCTCAAGTCGATTGAGAATGGTCCAGGACGGACCGAAACGTCGTCGTCCCTTCACCTTCTAGTGTGTGGTCTGGTCAACAATTTCCTTATGTTTTCAAAATAGTGAGTTATTATTTTCACTGATTAGTGCACCGCTGGACTTCATTCTCCTCTACACCCATGATGAATCTCCCTCCAACACCCATGATGAATCTCCCTCCAACACCCATGATGAATCTCCCTCCAACACCCATGATGAATCTCCCTCCAACACCCATGATGAATCTCCCTCCAACACCCATGATGAATCTCCCTCCAACACCCATGATGAATCTCCCTCCAACACCCATGATGAATCTCCCTCCAACACCCATGATGAATCTCCCTCCAACACCCATGATGAATCTCCCTCCAACACCCATGATGAATCTCCCTCCAACACCCATGATGAATCTCCCTCCAACACCCATGATGAATCTCCCTCCAACACCCATGATGAATCTCCCTCCAACACCCATGATGAATCTCCCTCCAACACCCATGATGAATCTCCCTCCAACACCCATGATGACTCTCCCTCCAACACCCATGATGAATCTCCCTCCAACACCCATGATGAATCTCCCTCCAACACCCATGATGACTCTCCCTCCAACACCCATGATGACTCTCCCTCCAACACCCATGATGACTCTCCCTCCAACACCCATGATGACTCTCCCTCCAACACCCATGGTGACTCTCCCTCCAACACCCATGGTGACTCTCCCTCCAACACCCATGGTGACTCTCCCTCCAACACCCATGGTGACTCTTCCTCCAACACCCATGATGAATCTCCCTCCAACACCCATGATGACTCTCCCTCCAACACCCATGGTGACTCTCCCTCCAACACCCATGATGAATCTCCTTCCAACACCCATGATGAATCTCCCTCCAACACCCATGATGACTCTCCCTCCAACACCCATGGTGAATCTTCTGCCCTGAATACCAAGAGAACAAAGGTGTGATATTCTCTCACGGTGTCAACAAGAACAGGTGTGTCCTTCACAGTGTCTACAAGAACAGGTGTGTCCTTCACAGTGTCTACAAGAACAGGTGTGTCCTTCACAGTGTCTACAAGAACAGGTGTGTCCTTCACAGTGTCTACAAGAACAGGTGTGTCCTTCACAGTGTCTACAAGAACAGGTGTGTCCTTCACAGTGTCTACAAGAACAGGTGTGTCCTTCACAGTGTCTACAAGAACAGGTGTGTCCTTCACAGTGTCTACAAGAACAGGTGTGTCCTTCACAGTGTCTACAAGAACAGGTGTGTCCTTCACAGTGTCTACAAGAACAGGTGTGTCCTTCACAGTGTCTACAAGAACAGGTGTGTCCTTCACAGTGTCTACAAGAACAGGTGTGTCCTTCACAGTGTCAACAAGAACAGGTGTGTCCTTCACAGTGTCTACAAGAACAGGTGTGTCCTTCACAGTGTCAACAAGAACAGGTGTGTCCTTCACAGTGTCAACAAGAACAGGTGTGTCCTTCACAGTGTCTACAAGAACAGGTGTGTCCTTCACAGTGTCTACAAGAACAGGTGTGTCCTTCACAGTGTCAACAAGAACAGGTGTGTCCTTCACAGTGTCTACAAGAACAGGTGTGTCCTTCACAGTGTCTACAAGAACAGGTGTGTCCTTCACAGTGTCAACAAGAACAGGTGTGTCCTTCACAGTGTCTACAAGAACAGGTGTGTCCTTCACAGTGTCTACAAGAACAGGTGTATCCTTCACAGTGTCTACAAGAACAGGTGTGTCCTTCACAGTGTCAACAAGAACAGGTGTGTCCTTCACAGTGTCTACAAGAACAGGTGTGTCCTTCACAGTGTCTACAAGAACAGGTGTGTCCTTCACAGTGTCTACAAGAACAGGTGTGTCCTTCACAGTGTCTACAAGAACAGGTGTGTCCTTCACAGTGTCTACAAGAACAGGTGTGTCCTTCACAGTGTCTACAAGAACAGGTGTGTCCTTCACAGTGTCTACAAGAACAGGTGTGTCCTTCACAGTGTCAACAAGAACAGGTGTGTCCTTCACAGTGTCTACAAGAACAGGTGTATCCTTCACAGTGTCTACAAGAACAGGTGTGTCCTTCACAGTGTCTACAAGAACAGGTGTGTCCTTCACAGTGTCTACAAGAACAGGTGTGTCCTTCACAGTGTCTACAAGAACAGGTGTGTCCTTCACAGTGTCTACAAGAACAGGTGTGTCCTTCACAGTGTCTACAAGAACAGGTGTGTCCTTCACAGTGTCTACAAGAACAGGTGTGTCCTTCACAGTGTCTACAAGAACAGGTGTGTCCTTCACAGTGTCTACAAGAACAGGTGTGTCCTTCACAGTGTCTACAAGAACAGGTGTGTCCTTCACAGTGTCTACAAGAACAGGTGTGTCCTTCACAGTGTCTACAAGAACAGGTGTGTCCTTCACAGTGTCAACAAGAACAGGTGTGTCCTTCACAGTGTCTACAAGAACAGGTGTGTCCTTCACAGTGTCTACAAGAACAGGTGTGTCCTTCACAGTGTCAACAAGAACAGGTGTGTCCTTCACAGTGTCTACAAGAACAGGTGTGTCCTTCACAGTGTCCACAAGAACAGGTGTGTCCTTCACAGTGTCTACAAGAACAGGTGTATCTTTCCACTTTTGGTGTCCATAAGTGTGGTAATGTTTTAGTTAAGAGTTTGCCCGAGTATATCAGATCATTTCTCGAAGACAAGATTAAAATCTACTCTACTGAGAGCGATTAATAATACTTCAAACTACATCAGGCAATTTCAATTTAAAAATAAATTTTCTTGACACTGCAACTTTTCAACAATTAAGTTTTTTTTTGCACAAAATGGTGCTAACTGAATAGGAAAGGAACAAAGAAAAAGTTAATAACAAACTCAATAGAGTCCATAACAATAGTTAAGGAATCTATTGAGTCTATCCTAATACTATTAAGAAATAATATTTGGTCAAAATTCTTACTTAAAGAGAATGTTGTGAATCTGACACAGTGTTGACTAAACACCAAACTGAATTACTATGATTTGGTCTTAATTTTGACATGAAGAATAAGATGAATAACACGTTGGATTACATCATTCACTTTGACAGTTTATGAGTCACAATAATTATGATCAGGATCTCCATTGTCTTAAAGGTATGATGTTACTAGCAATCGTTGCTAATAATGTTGTGGGTGCTTTACTTGGCTAATAATGTGGGTGCTTTACTTGGCTAATAATGTGGGTGCTTTACTTGGCTAATAATATGGGTGCTTTACTTGGCTAATAATGTGGGTGCTTTACTTGGCTAATAATGTGGGTGCTTTACTTGGCTAATAATATGGGTGCTTTACTTGGCTAATAATGTGGGTGCTTTACTTGGCTAATAATGTGGGTGCTTTACTTGGCTAATAATGTGGGTGCTTTACTTGGCTAATAATGTGGGTGCTTTACTTGGCTAATAATGTGGGTGCTTTACTTGGCTAATAATATGGGTGCTTTACTTGGCTAATAATGTGGGTGCTTTACTTGGCTAATAATGTGGGTGCTTTACTTGGCTAATAATGTGGGTGCTTTACTTGGCTAATAATATGGGTGCTTTACTTGGCTAATAATATGGGTGCTTTACTTGGCTAATAATGTGGGTGCTTTACTTGGCTAATAATGTGGGTGCTTTACTTGGCTAATAATATGGGTGCTTTACTTGGCTAATAATATGGGTGCTTTACTTGGCTAATAATGTGGGTGCTTTACTTGGCTAATAATGTGGGTGCTTTACTTGGCTAATAATGTGGGTGCTTTACTTGGCTAATAATATGGGTGCTTTACTTGGCTAATAATGTGGGTGCTTTACTTGGCTAATAATGTGGGTGCTTTACTTGGCTAATAATGTGGGTGCTTTACTTGGCTAATAATGTGGGTGCTTTACTTGGCTAATAATATGGGTGCTTTACTTGGCTAATAATGTGGGTGCTTTACTTGGCTAATAATGTGGGTGCTTTACTTGGCTAATAATGTTGTGGGTGCTTTACTTGGCTAATAATGTGGGTGCTTTACTTGGCTAATAATGTGGGTGCTTTACTTGGCTAATAATGTGGGTGCTTTACTTGGCTAATAATATGGGTGCTTTACTTGGCTAATAATGTGGGTGCTTTACTTGGCTAATAATGTTGTGGGTGCTTTACTTGGCTAATAATGTGGGTGCTTTACTTGGCTAATAATGTGGGTGCTTTACTTGGCTAATAATGTGGGTGCTTTACTTGGCTAATAATATGGGTGCTTTACTTGGCTAATAATATGGGTGCTTTACTTGGCTAATAATGTGGGTGCTTTACTTGGCTAATAATGTTGTGGGTGCTTTACTTGGCTAATAATGTGGGTGTTGCTAAACGATACCAATTAGCACTGATGAATCTCAAAAAGAATGATAAAATTATAATTGCCAATCCCGATAAAGGGGATAAAATAGTAATTGTCAACAGAACATATTACTGGGGACAAGCAGCTGTATTACTCTCAGACACATACTTAGGATAAACTGACTCAAGATCCGCTCGTATCGGCTGCTTCAGAGTTCAATAAAAATAATCTGAAACATTGGGAAGAACAAAGACATAAATCAGCTCCTAGAAAGGTTTAAGGTCAGTAACCCAAGTTTACCATACATCTATGGTCTACCCAAAACCCATAAGGTTGACAGTCCTTTACGGCCCATAAGTCATGTAGAGATGGAGCGTAAAGGTTTGCCCCCAGGAAAGAGGTTCTCTTTCCTGTAAGTTAGTGAAATGGCTGAGTAGTACATTGTTCCCTTCATGGTTGTCTTCTCTGACTCGCACATTAAGCACTCTGAAGACTTATTAACGGCTTGCTGTATCTATTAACGTATTCTCGTTTCAAAATAGTTTATACTGTCAACAATATGGGTGCAGTTTTGGCAGTCCCTTATCTCCAGTGTTATCTAACCTGTATATGGAATACTTCCAGACATGTGTCCTTTCTCAGATCAAACCTCATGACATGATTTGTTACAGCTATGTTGATGTCATATTTACATAGAGAAGGGCCCTCAGCGTTGAGAGGCTGAACGCTTTAAATTTGATTCTGGCGACTAAAGTTAAATGGGAGTCAGATGATAAATTACCCTTTCTAAACTTCTTAGTAATAAGGAATAACACTTCATTGAGCTTCAGCATGTACAGGAAAGATACACATACAGGTAACTACCTCCATTACTTCGGCGATCACGCCAAGAAAGTCAAAAGTAGTGTTGCTTCAGATCTTTTCTTAACAGCATTGCGAGTCTGTAGTCCTCAGTGGTTACACAATGAAACCAATAAAATAAACAGTCAGCTAATAGAGTAGGATGGATGGTTCCTGGGCGAAGCTTTAAAACTTGCCATAGCATATTACTACCAGACTGACACCACTAGGCAGACCAGACTGACACCACTAGGCAGACCAGACTGACACCACTAGGCAGACCAGACTGACACCACTAGGCAGACCAGACTGACACCACTAGGCAGACCAGACTGACACCACCAGGCAGACCAGACTGACACCACCAGGCAGACCAGACTGACACCACTAGGCAGACCAGACTGACACCACTAGGCAGACCAGACTGACACCACTAGGCAGACCAGACTGACACCACTAGGCAGACCAGACTGACACCACTAGGCAGACCAGACTGACACCACTAGGCAGACCAGACTGACACCACTAGGCAGACCAGACTGACACCACTAGGCAGACCAGACTGACACCACTAGGCAGACCAGACTGACACCACTAGGCAGACCAGACTGACACCACCAGGCAGACCAGACTGACACCACTAGGCAGACCAGACTGACACCACCAGGCAGACCAGACTGACACCACTAGGCAGACCAGACTGACACCACTAGGCAGACCAGACTGACACCACTAGGCAGACCATCTTGACACCACTAGGCAGACCAGACTGACACCACTAGGCAGACCAGACTGACACCACTAGGCAGACCAGACTGACACCACTAGGCAGACCAGACTGACACCACTAGGCAGACCAGACTGACATCACTAGGCAGACCAGACTGACACCACTAGGCAGACCAGACTGACACCACTAGGCAGACCAGACTGACACCACTAGGCAGACCAGACTGACACCACTAGGCAGACCAGACTGACATCACTAGGCAGACCAGACTGACACCACTAGGCAGACCAGACTGACACCACTAGGCAGACCAGACTGACACCACTAGGCAGACCAGGCTGACACCACTAGGCAGACCAGACTGACACCACTAGGCAGACCAGACTGACACCACTAGGCAGACCAGACTGACACCACTAGGCAGACCAGACTGACACCACTAGGCAGACCAGACTGACACCACTAGGCAGACCAGACTGACACCACTAGGCAGACCAGACTGACACCACTAGGCAGACCAGACTGACACCACTAGGCAGACCAGACTGACACCACTAGGCAGACCAGACTGACACCACTAGGCAGACCAGACTGACACCACTAGGCAGACCAGACTGACACCACTAGGCAGACCAGACTGACACCACTAGGCAGACCAGACTGACACCACTAGGCAGACCAGACTGACACCACTAGGCAGACCATCTTGACACCACTAGGCAGACCAGACTGACACCACTAGGCAGACCAGACTGACACCACTAGGTAGACCAGACTGACACCACTAGGCAGACCAGACTGACACCACTAGGCAGACCAGACTGACACCACTAGGCAGACCAGACTGACACCACTAGGCAGCAGGAGATCGCTACTAACAACAACTTGGTCATCCCATATAGTTCTAACTTAGAGCACACCGCTAAGAACTTGAGCAAAATACGTAAAACTAAATTAATTTTCAGTTACCTAAATAAAGTCAGAAATGAAACAGTAGACATGAGAAGACAGTTCGTAGGGGCCGTGATGAGGATCTGCACAACCCTGTTAAGCCCACTCCACCAACAGCTGCCAGACACACTAAAGGACACAACGGATCTCCTAAACAGGATACAAGCGATCAGGGAACCACGTCCTTGATGACAGGACTGTCCCCCATGGGGCAGTCTGGTTTTGGTTTGACTGGTTTTCAAACAGGAAGAGCCTGCGTAACAAATCTACTTAGTTTTTATGATAGAGTCATAAAGATACTACAGGAAAGAGGTGGTTGGGTCGGCTGTGTCTATCTGGACCTAAAAAGGCTTTTGACTCAGTCCCTCACAAGAGGCTGTTCTAGAAACTGAAACATGTTGGAGGAGTGAAGGGAGACTTCTGACATGGATGATTTTTTTTTTTTACTGACAGAGATGAGACAATGTATCTGACAAGAGGAGCGTTACTGGCGGAGTACCACAGGGTTCAGTTCTTGCACCAGTAATGTTCATCGTCTACATAAACCATCTGCCAGAAGGAATACAGAATTATATGAACATGTTTGCTGATGATGCTACGATACTGGGGAAGATAGGAGACGCAGACGTGTAATGCCCTTCAAAACGATCTAGCTAAAACAAGTACTTGGAGCGTCAAGTGACAAATGGAATTCAATGTGAATAAGTGTTATCTACTGGACGCCCTCATACCACACTAACAGGAGAGAAGAGGCCGTCCTCACACATCTGTACCTACACTGCACTGGTCACTGCAACATTACTCTAATCCTACATAATTCACAGCAATTTCCTAACATCTGTTTGTAAAATTTCAAAGCAATCATTGGAGAACTTTCGGAGATCAGCGGTTATGCACAAACGAACATTTCCATTTGTATTTATATAGATTTGGGTTCTTTTACATCTGTCAAGGAAGAGTTTCAGACCAGGATTAACATTTATGAACTAGGGTTTTAGACATGTAAGTAGCACAAGAGAATGTGTGGAGTGAGTGTATGTGTACGAATGTTATTGTAGTTAGGTGTTAAAAGTCACTTGTAACACTTAACTACAACAGGTAAACACATCAGGGAACTCAACCTTAGTCAAGAGCTGCATGAATCAGGTTAATCATACTTATTAGAGCATCAATTGTGCTCTTCGGGGTCCGAAGCCATATTGAATAAGATGCTACATTTCTATTGGTCTATATCACTCAATATAACCAATCAGGTTAAGATATTTTCATAATCTTTTGTTAATAATTTTTATTTTACATGTAGAGCAACCAAAATTGTGGCGTGTCTTTGTGGAAAGCGGCTCGAAACCCCGCCATATATATACATAAATCCCTGGAGGAGACCAGCATAAGCCTTGCATCATGCCGGCATGGTGTCATTCTTAAGATGTGCAACATGACTCGTGGTGAGGGCTTTCAACTGTGCACAAAACATCGGTCAAGATGTAATATGCCAGTACTGGCCGCGGCCAATGATAATTGAAGAGAAGAATTCGAGATTTGGCTTACTGGAGACAAAGCCATTCTTAGGTGTTCTGCATTCCAAAGCACATATATGGTATTGCTAGGTAAGCAATTATTATTTTGAAACATCTAGTTTTAAAAATGTCTGAAATAATGATGTGCCTGTAATACCCCTTTAATTTATGTTTTTAACATAATTTCATTCAAGTTAAAGAATGTTACCCAATTTCTTCCTTCACAGTGGAAACTTAACAAAACAATTGTTTGCCATTTTTAGACGTTATTCTATTATTCTATTCTAAGTTAAATTTAAAAATAATATTAAGTTTTATGTACAGTATATATCAAACAAATCAAATTTTTGTAGATGTGTACATTTTTACTCATCCATAATGATAAGAGTAAAACAATTTGTATTTAAAGGTTTTATTTAAATATCTGCTCAAATTGCTTAGAATATCTCATGAAATAAAATAAAAATAAAATGTTTATTTAGGTAAGGTACATACATACAATAAATTTTTACAAAGATTGGTTGACTTATAGGTAGAGCTAGTACATACAATGCCTAAAGCCACTATTACGCAAAGCGTTTCGGGCATAAATTAATACCAATGTAGTATTTTGGAATCTTATGTAATAAAAATGCATGACTACAAATTCTCCTTCTTCCTCAACAAGTCTTCCCCAGTGAGCTTTGGGTCTGCATTCTTGGACTTTCCCTTCACAGTAAACACACAGTAGGAGATAACATTGTTGGGCAAGTGGAAGGTCTTACAACCAAAGATAATGTCCCTGACGACAAGATAATTGGCAGGAGCGAAAGGGAAAAGACCGACCCTTAAGGATCACTCTAAATGGAGGTAAACAGATGGTACTAAAGTACTAAGGAATGTTAGGAAATTACAAAATGATGAAGGGAAATTATGGTGATTACGATGAAATCTTTTTAAAGCAACACAGAGATGCTGCAACAACCTCAGAGGCAAAACCACTACATGAGAGAAGGAACAAAGTGGAAATAATTCTTGTTTCTACAGGGTGATAAGGGTGGACAAGCTGGTGAAATGGTACACAAAGACTAATCATCAATATCACTAGAGAAAGGGGAAGTAAGAACAAGGGGGAAGGTAGGGCCTCGTAGCCTGGTGGATAGCGCGCAGGACTCGTAATTCTGTGGCGCGGGTTCAATTCCCGCACGAGGCAGAAACAAATGGGCAAAGTTTCTTTTACCCTGAATGCCCCTGTTACCTAGCAGTAAATAGGTACCTGGGTGTTAGTCAGCTGTCACGGGCTGCTTCCTGGGGGTGGAGGCCTGGTCGAGGACCGGGCCGCGGGGACACTAAAAACGCCCCGAAATCATCTCAAGATAACTTCAAGATAAGGTAACATGTTGCTGAAAACCCGCACCCGCACTAACATAGGTGGAGTGAGATAAAAACAATACCAGAGCTAAACGATATAATACAGTTGCAGACGCCAAACATGGTCGCACTCATGCAGGAGAAACTCGAAGATATTTTAAATGTGGTCATATTTTAAAGGTGGTCAAGTGCTGCTCGATTTGGAGATGGGACAGAAAAATTAGGAAAGCAAGAGGCGTTGCCTTGCTTATGGGAGAACACCAGTCTTGTCTACCTTGTGTAGCATGCGGGTATCAACGACCATGCGGCCGGTCTTCGACCAGGTCTCCCGGCTGGTCGTCTGGTCAACCAGGCTGTTGGACGCGGCTCCTCACAGCCTGACATATGAATCACAACCTGGCTGATCAGGTATTATTTTCAAGTGTTTGTCAAGTTCTCCCTTGAACGCTATTGAGGGATCGGCGAGTTATGCCCCTCATGTGTAGCAGGAGAGTGTTGGAAAGTCTTGGACCCTTGATGTTGATGGGGTTCTCTCTGAGAGTACCAATTGCACCTCAGCTTTTTAATGGAGATATTTTGCACATCCTGCCATGCCTATTGGTTTCATGTGATGTAATCTCTGTGATCAGATTTGTAACCAGTCCCTCTAATATCTTCCACAGGTAGATTATTATCTCTCTCTCTCTCTCTCTCGCCTGCGCTCTAGAGAATACAGACTTAGAACTTTGAGTCAATATCAATAATTAAGATGCCTTGTAGAGTAGATTTTAGTGATAAAAGATCTTTGCACGCTCTCTAGGTACATAATCATTTAAACATAGAAAACAGTAGAGGGGCTGGTCCCAAACCTGCACACAGCAATAACACCACATGAGACCAGAAGGCATGGCAGGATGTGCAGAACACCTCCGTTGAAAAGCAGAAGTGAAATAGATACTCTGAGAAAGAACTCCAACGTCGGAGTCTCGAAACTGTTCAACAGGTTTCCACTACACATAACAGGCATAACTGGCCGACCCCTCGCACTGTTCATGTGTTCAACTTTATAAACACCTCCAAAAAATAACTGATACGTCAGGCTGCGAGCAGCCGCATCCAACAGCCTGGTTGACCAGTCCAGCAACCAGGAGGCCTGGTCGAAGACCGGGCCGTGGGGACGCTAAGCTCAGAAATCATAACAAGGTAAACACAAGGTAGGTCAGCAGTTTCTCCGGCTCTGAATGAGGCTGTTAGTATGCAACAATATTCCACCCTAGAGAACACTAGTGTCTTAACAAGTATCATCACTAGTACATTTCAAGACACTAGTGCTTGAAAAATTTGATTCCGTTTTATATATGGTTTCCGTTTTTACATTATCGTTTTTTTCCATAGCGCAGGAGCTGGAACTTATTTTCATTAATCACATTATTATCTGTGTCCCATTGAAAGACCCAATTTACATCCGATTGGAGGTTTGCCATGTCCAATATACTGTCTACCCGCATGGAAACCTTAGTGTCATCTGAATAATGATATATTACTGTAGTTTGTTTCCTTGTCAATGTCTGATATCATCCAGATGATTGAAATGAACAAAATAGGATGCACAAGGTCCAACACTGGGACTCAGGACGGTTGACGGGAGAATGATAGTTTGACAAAAACATGACCTTGAGAAGAAGTATAGGTTAGGAATCGTCTTCAAAGAATTTTCAAAGAATTACTCATCATTGCTATCTAAAATAATTAGGAGAGCCAAAACTAAATACTACGAAAATAAATTTACCCACACAAAGGGCAACATTAAGAAAACATGGAGCACAATTTCCCAAATATTGGGATCAAATAAGATTTTAAATAACAAACCAATACTCCTGTCAAATAATGATGGTCTGCTTTCAGCCTCTGACACTGCTTTTGAGTTCAATAGGTTCTTCTCTTCCATTGGGTCATCCCTGGCAAATGATATTCCATCTTCCAGTACTAATATTCAGGACTATCTTACAGGTAACTATCCACAGTCTCTGTACCTGATGCCTACTAATGCCACTGATGTTACTGACATAATCATTTCCCTTAAAACCAAGTCTAGTGCCCTTGAGGAGATACCAACTCTTATTTACAAAAAAAAACTCCAGATTTTTAGCTCCTGCCATTGCACTGCTCTTCGACAAGTCACTTGAACTCCAAACCTTTCCAGATATTCTAAAAAAAACCGAGAGTAACCCCTGTCCACAAATGTGGTGATCCCACTGATGTTAACAACTTCAGACCGATATCAATTCTGCCAAACTTGTCTAAAATATTTGAAAAACTTATCTACAAGCAGCTTTACTCTTATCTAGCAAAACACAATATACTTAGCTCTTGTCAATATGGCTTCAGACCCAAAAAAAGCACTAACGATGCACTTATTAGTATGATTAACTTGATACATGCAGCTCTTGATAAAAATGAGTTCCCTGTTGGGATATGTGGACCTGCGTAAGGCTTTTGACACTGTAAACCACCAGAACCTTCTTCTTAAATTACATCATTATGGAGTCAGAGGACACTCCCTGCAATACCTCAAATCTTATCTTACTGACAGGCTCCAGTATGTTTCTGTGCATAATTCAATTTCTCCCACCCTACCCATCAACATTGGTGTTCCCCAGGGCAGCATACTTGGCCCTCTCCTCTTTTTCATCTACATTAATGACCTTCCAAATGCCTCAACATCTCAAACCAATTCTATTTGCTGACGACACGACCTTCAATTACTCCAGCCCTGACCCTCTTGCTCTAAATGTCACAGTGAATACTGAGCTAAATAAAGTCCATCACTGGCTAACTGTCAACAAACTCACCCTCAATATTGACAAAACTTTCTATATTTTGTTTGGCAATAAATCCTCAAATCAAATAAATCTCAGGATTAACAATACCCAAATTTGTAACAAAGTAGATGGCAAATTCCTTGGCGTTCTCATTGACCACAAACTGAATTTCCAGGGACACATTTTAAACATCAAAAAAAGTTTCAAAAACTGTTGGCATTCTTTCTAAGATCAGATATTATGTACCTCGCCCTGCCCTGGTGACACACTATTACTCTCTCATCTATCCTTATCTCACCTATGGTATTTGTGCTTGGGGTTCTACTACCCAAAATCATTTACGTCCTCTAATTACTCACACAAAGCTGCTATTAGGACAATATCTAACTCTGGCCCCAGACATCACTCGGTACCCTTACTCAAATCTCTGAATATGTTAGATATTAAGTCACTGCACATCCTCTCATGTGTGTGTGTGTGTGTGTGTATATATATATATATATATATAATATATAATATATATATATATATATATATATATATATATATATATATATATATATATATATATATATGTATATATGTTATATATATATAATATGTCGTACCTAGTAGCCAGAACTCACTTCTATGCCTACTATGCAAGGCCCAATTTGCCTAATAAGCCAAGTTTTCATGAATTAATATATTTTCTTTATTTTTTTTCTTATGAAATGATAAAGCTACCCATTTCGTTATGTATGAGGTCAATATTTTTTTATTGGAGTTAAAATTAACGTAGATATATGACCGAACCTAACCAACCCTACCTAACCTAACCTAACCTATCTTTATAGGTTAGGTTAGGTTAGGTAGCTGAAAAGGTTAGGTTAGGTTAGGTTAGGTAGGTTAGGTAGTCGAAAAACAATTAATTCATGAAAACTTGGCTTATTAGGCAAATCGGGCCTTGCATAGTAGTCATAGAAGTGCGTTCTGGCTACTAGGTACGACATATATATATATATATGTATATGTCGTACCTAGTAGCCAGAACTCACTTCTCAGCCTACTATTCAAGGCCCGATTTGCCTAATAAGCCAAGTTTTCCTGAATTAATATATTTACTATAATTTTTTCTTATGAAATGATAAAGCAACCCTTTTCTCTATGTATGAGGTCAATTTTTTTTATTGGAGTTAAAATTAACGTAGATATATGACCGAACCTAACCAACCCTACCTAACCTAACCTAACCTATATTTATAGGTAAGGTTAGGTTAGGTAGCCAAAAAAAGCTAGGTTAGGTTAGGTTAGGTAGGTTAGGTAGACGAAAAACATTAATTCATGAAACTTGGCTTATAAGGCAAATCGGACCTTGAATAGTAGGCTGAGAAGTGCGTTCTGGCTATTAGGTACGACATATATATATATATATATATATATATGTATATATATATTAGTATATTTTGGTAGCAGTCTTTCCTGTAGACATATATTATTAAATATGACCGAAAAAGTAAGATTAATAATTCTAACACGAATTTTCTCAATCTTTCGTACATTACGCTTCACTGTTGGAGGTAATCAAAAATCAATTCTCCAAAATTCATTTTTATTTCTAGTCTGACGCGACACGGGCGCGTTTCGTAAAACTTATTACATTTTCAAAGACTTTAGTTCACAAATACACAACTGAATAGAACTTACGTATCTCCGATTTTATATCTACATTTGAGTGAGGTGGAAGGGGTGATGTGGCATTAACACAAGACAGAACAAAATGTGGTATTAATAGGGTATTAATTTCATCAACAACAAGACAGAACAAGGGTATTAATAGGGTATTAATTTCATCACACAAGACAGAACACGAAACAATGGATATTGAATAGAAGTGTTTGTAGAAAGCCTATTGGTCCATATTTCTTGATGCTTCTATATTGGAGCGGAGTCTTGAGGTGGGTAGAATATAGTTGTGCAATAATTGGCTGTTGATTGCTGGTGTTGACTTCCTGATGTGTAGTGCCTCGCAAACGTCAAGCCGCCTGCTATCGCTGTATCTATCGATGATTTCTGTGTTGTTTACTAGGATTTCTCTGGCGATGGTTTGGTTGTGGGAAGAGATTATATGTTTCTTAATGGAGCCCTGTTGCTTATGCATCGTTAAACGCCTAGAAAGAGATGTTGTTGTCTTGCCTATATACTGGGTTTTTTGGAGCTTACAGTCCCCAAGTGGGCATTTGAAGGCATAGATGACGTTAGTCTCTTTAAAGCGTTCTGTTTTGTGTCTGGAGAGTTTCTCATGAGTAGGCTGGCCGTTTTTCTGGTTTTATAGTAATCGTCAGTTGTATCCTCTGATTTTTGTCTGTAGGGATAACGTTTCTATTAACAATATCTTTCAGGACCCTTTCCATACGCATATCCAGGTTTATATTCCCCAATGATCTTTGGCAGGTGGAGTCCGGATTTCTTGGCGTTCACAGTTTCGATCAGTTTGTTGACCTTTGCTTTTAATTCGGCTGTAGTGTCCTTCGTTACCCTTTGGAACTTAGTTTGGTCAGAGAGTATGATGTTCATTTTCGCCAGATATTCGTCTTTTTAAGAATGACATATATTGGCGACTTGTCACCTCTCCTGACAACTATCTCCTTGTTCTCACGAAGGTTTTTAGCTGTCGCTTAAGCTCGGGGGACAGTATGGTGCTTCTGTAGTTGCCTCGATTCTTTCCTCCTTCTGCAATAAGTTCTGCTTGTAAGGTATCTTTGGTAGTGACCTTCTTTTGTGTCTCGAGGTCGAATATGTCGTCCAACAGAATTTCCAACTCTACTTTCCGGGCCATCTCACTCGGTCTGGACATAACATGACAGTTTATGCCCAGATTTAGGAGAGTGACTTGGTCCTCAGTGAGGTTAATTCCTGCAAGGTTCAGGAAGCCATCTCTTGGTCGTGGAATTGCCATAGGTCCTCCATATAATGTTGTTAGCACTAACAACATTATATGGAGGACCTATGGCAATTCCACGACCAAGAGATGGCTTCCTGAACCTTGCAGGAATTAACCACACTGAGGACCAAGTAAGTAAGTAATTATCAAAAGAAGGCACCAAACCGGGAAGGCTATGTAGCACCATCAAATACGCAAAATAATCAGAGGGCGCTAAATATCACCAAGGATGCCAATACGAGAACAAAAACGCATAAGGCGAACGATATCAAAAGTATCCGAGTCACCAAGAATTCTATCGAGGGACAGGTGACCGCGAGGGGCGGTCGGAAAGCAAGACATACGCTCGTCCTGGAAGTCAGGACATTCAAGAAGGACATGCACGACCGTAAGAGGGACAATGCAACTAGGACAATAAGGAGCAGGGCGGCGCTCCATCAAGTGACCATGGGTTAAGCGAGTATGGCCAATACGCAACCTCGCCAGAGCTGTTTCCCACCGCCGGTTACGGTGGAAGGAGGACTGCCACGAGGAAACACAACATTTAAGAGTACGTAGCTCGTTACCAGTAACAGACAACCAAGAAGCCTGCCAACGGGTAAGGACTGAGGAATGGATAACCGGGTAAAAGTCGGAATATGGAATGCCCTTACGAGAGATGGGACAAGAGCGGACAGCTTCCTTGGCGGCAGCATCCGCACGCTCATTTAAAGACACACCAATATGGCTGGGAACCCAACAAAACTCAACCGACTTAAATTTACTATGAACGAGAAACAGCCAATGCTGGATCTCGACAACCACTGGATGAACTGGATTAAAGGACCCGAGAGCCATGAGGGCACTACGAGAGTCAACAACAACTACAAAGGAAGACTGACAACGAGAAAGTAGGAGACGAAGAGCATAGAGAATAGCATAAAGTTCCGCTGTAAAGATGCTAGTCTCCGGAGGCAAGCGACACATATAAGTGCGATCAGGAAAACAACAGAGTAGCCAACACCGTCCGCTGACTTAGACCCATCGGTGAAGACAGAAACGGAGCGGGAAGTGAGAAGAAAAGTGCTCGAGGAAAAGGCGTTTTAGACCGTAGGAGGGGTAAAAGCTTTAGTGATACGGGTCAAGGAAGTACAAAACCGCGGAAGAGGGACCCTCCTACGGGGGCAAAGAAGGAACAACACGAGGAGAAACATCAGAAATACGAACGGAAAGAGAATCCTGCAGGCGAGATAACCGGACAGAAAGAGGGAGGTGGTGAAGAGGAACAGGAACCGCAGGAGGGGTAAAAGTTAAAGCACGACAGAGGCGAGAGGAAGGATGTTGCAAGGAACCGCCGCAAGATAGCGAAGACAGTAGCGATCACGGCGGTCCTGGAGAGACAGGAAGCCAGTGTCAACATACAAGCTAAGGACGGGAGTCGAACGAAAGGCACCACAGAACTGAGGCGCAACCCAGTATGGTGCCAAAAGCATCAAGACGGCGAAGAGTAGAAGGAGAAGCCAGACGAGTAAGCAGGGCAACCATAATCGAGCTTAGACAGGACGAGAGAAGAATGTAAAGCAAGGAGAGTGCGCCTATCTGCCCCCCAAGAAGTATGGGACAAGACCCGAAGGAGGGTAAGGGCCTTAGAGCACTCAACACGGAGGTAAGAGATATGGGGAGACCAAGACAAACGAGTGTCAAGGAATAACCCAAAAGCTTCGCGGAATCTTTGTATTCAAGGGGATGACCATAAAGTGACAAAGAGGGACGAAGAACAACCCGTTTCCGCGTAAATGTCATGGCACAAGTCTTAGAAGTAGAGAACCTTGAAGCCATGATCAGTGGCCCAAGACGACACGGCATCAATTGCAAGTTGAAGCCGGCGTTGAAGGAAAGGCGAATCATCACCCTGACAACAAAGGGTAAGATCATCGACATAGAGAGCGGAGAAGACACCAGAAGGAAGAGAGGAAAGAAGACCATTGAGGGCAACCAGAAAAGAGTAGTGCTCAGAACACTACCCTGGGGCACACCTTCGTATTGCTGAAAAGAGGGAGAGAGAGCGGTACCAAGGCGCACCCGAAAGGAACGACGAGAGAGGAAGCTGCGGAGAAAGAGAGGGAGATGACCACGAAGGCCAAAAGAATGAAGTTGAGATAGGATATGATAAGCGCCAAGTGGTGTCGTAAGCCTTTTCCAGGTCAAAAAGGACGGCAACAACGGAGGTCTTCGCAGCAAAAGCAGTACGAATATAGACCTCCAAGTTCACCAGGACATCTGTCGTGCTGCGGCACTTGCGGAAACCAAATTGAGAAGGGGAGAGGAGGTGATGGTGTTCCAGGAACCACATCAGACGAACGTTAACCATACGTTTCAAAAAGTTTGCAGACACAACTTGTGAGAGCAATAGGGCGAAAGTCCTTAGGGAAGTACCCAGAGACCCCGGTTTTGCGAACAGGGAGGACAACGGCATCGAGCCAGTCCTCAGGGACTGACGACGACTCCCAGATCCGATTATACAGACTCAGTAAATACTGAGACGTGCTCGGAGGGAGATGGCGAAGCATCTCATAATGAATACCATCGGAGCCTGCCGCCGTAGAACCGCAGAGGGCCAGAGCAGAACGAAGTTCAGAGAGAGAGAAGGGATCATTATAGGGAAGCTGAAGATGAGTGCAGAAATCTAAAGGACGAGACTCAAGGACAGGTTTACGAAGAAGGAAAGATTGGGGAAGATGAAGACCAGAGCTAACAGAAGAAAAGTGGGAACCCAGTTCGGAAGCGACCTGCAACGGGTCCGCCACAAGATTATCATGGAGGTGAAGGACCGGTGAAACATCGGGAGCGAACTTACCCGCTATCTTGCGGATACGCTTCCAGATCTGGGCCAGAGGGGTTTCGGACGTAATTGTTGAGACATAAGATGCCCAACATTCACGTTTAGCCGTACGGATGGCCCTACGGGCCACCGCACTCGCTTTCCGAAAGAAAAGAAAAGAATCGGTCGTCTGCCTACGGCGGTGCCTCTTCCAGGCTGCACGCTTACAGCGGACAGCCCGAGCACAGTCCGCATTCCACCAGGGAACGCACTTCCGTGGACCCCGAGAGGAAGAGCGAGGAATAGAGCGGAGGGCAGCGTTGAAGACAGTGTCATGAAAAAGGAGGAGAGCGCGAGAGAGAGGCAGAAGGGAGAGGTCAGAGAGAGCAGCACTGAGGGTAAATAGGGTCCAGTCTGCCTTAGCAAACTGCCACCTAGGGAAAGAGACGGAAGGGCGAAAAGAGAAAAAGGAAACAAGGATGGGGAAATGATCACTTCCATGGAGGTCATCAAGAACCTGCCACGTGAAATCTAAGTAAAGAGAAGAAGAGCAGAGAGAAAGATCAAGACAAGAAAGGGTGCGAGACCGAGAGTCCAAATGAGTGGGCTCACCAGAATTCAGAAGAGACAGGGAAGAAGATAGGAGAAACGGCTCAAGGAGGCGACCCCGGGTATTCGTCAGAACGTCACCCCAAAGAGAATGACGACAATTGAAGTCACCCAGCAGGAGCACAGGCTCCGGCAAGGAGTCTAGGAGGTGTTTCAAATCAGGAAGAGAGAGCGGGACACTCGGGGGGAGATAAATGGAACAAACTGTGTACCATTTCCCCACAAAGATACGAGCAGCAGAACAATGGAGAGGCGAAGGAAAAAGTAAAGGAACAAAGGGAACATCTGCACGAATCAAGAGAGCAGAAGAATTAGAAGCCCCAGCAATGGCTGGGGGGGGGAGAGAAAGGAATAGCCACGAAAACGACCAGGACGAGCACCAAGCATTGGCTCCTGGAGACAGACACAAAGGGGCGAAAACCGCGAAATCAGAAGTTGGAGTTCGAGGAAATTGGCGTAATAACCTCGAACGTTCCATTGAAGAATGGACAACGACGGGAAGAGAAAGGACAAAAACAGAGAACAAGGAAGAAACAAAGGCGAAAGAGCAACAGAGCACGTTAAAGAATATCAGGGTCGGGATCAGGGTCAGCAAAGTC
>NW_027189489.1:0-17500 GCF_040958095.1 Procambarus clarkii
CACCCCAACTCCCCAAATCGTTCTACCTAAGTCAAAAAAAATTAAACAAATCAATTAATTCACCAAAAATACTAACTATAAATAAAGGAACCAAATTTGAGACATACAGCGACTCCAGCGTGGTCTAGTCGGAAGAGAACGTGTTCTCATCTGGATAGATTGCGATCGAGTCTGTCGGAACGGGTGTGTAACTGCAGGGCACAAATATTTGTGTGTCCCCTCCTGTAGCTGCCTCTGTTTCGACAGGTTCCCTGGATAGCTGGAATTGGCCTGGCCCTTGGAAAGTGGGGAAGGGGTGAAATCCGTTGGGCCCACGGATGGATACCTTGGATCCATGGACCTAGAGCAGGTCTAATCACCTGGGATTCGAACCCACGGTGGGAATAAGGGAGGAGATATGGGAAGGGGGGGGGGAGGATGTTTCCCTGGAACCAAACCTCACATAAACCCGGACACTCACACACACACACACACACACACACACACCCTCACCCGAACACTCACAGGGGCACTCACACTCACACATACCCATAGACTGTGATAAGGGAGACCATCTGAGGGGACACAGATGCCTCCTGGACCCACAGGTATAACCGGACACACACGCACCCGGACACTCACAGGGACATTCACACTCACACACACTCGCCCGGACACTCACAGGGACACTCACACTCACACACATCCATAGACACAAACTGTGATAAGGGAGACCATCTGAGGGGACACAGATGGCCTCCTGGACACACAAGTATATATCAATATTTAATTTATTATTTATTATTTAATTTTATTAAATAAGTAATCAAATTAATGTTTTTTTAATAAATTATTATTTTATTAAATTATTAAATAATTATATTAATAAAACAAATTAAATTAAATTTAATTAAATATTAATTATTTAATTTACAAATATGACAGATTTTATATATATATATATATATATATATATATATATATATATATATAATATATATATATATATATATATATTAATATATATATATATAATATATATATTAAAATATATATAAAATATAATATATATAATATATATATATATATAATATATATATATATATATATATATATATATATATATATATATATATATATATATATATATCATGCGAACAACCTTAATGGTCCCCAGGACTATATGCAACTGAAAACTCACATGCCAGAAGTGACTCGAACCCATACTGCCAGGAGCAATGCAACTGGTATGTACAGGACGCCTTAATCCGATTGTGTCAATTTTAAAGGAATATATTAGTGAATATTTATTTATGTAAATTGCTATATATATATATATATATATATATATATATATATATATATATATATATATATATATATATATATATATATATATATATATATATATATATATATAAAGAGAATGTCTGTCAATGTTATGAGGCCACATGCTGGAGGCTGCAGCCATACACAGATTTATTTTAAAATTTATTCATTAATATATTATTAACGCTTATTATTACTAAATTAATGTATCTGTAGAGGGAATGGTCTGGGGTAGGGAACGGGCATAGGTTGGTCAGTGTTGATTTTAGCTAAAGGATTTAGGAATAATTATTATTCTTATCACTCCCCCCCCCCTACCAATTTAATTAAAGTTAATTGTAAAATAATGCTTAAGATGGCTGAAGACTTTTTCGTACTTAGAAAAAACCTAAATTAAACACATAAAGAAGTTTATTGGTCCTGATTTAAGTTAAAGGAAGAGGTGCAAAGGTGGTGGGGGGGGGGGAGGATACGGGATTTAGAGGTGGAATGAAGAGAGGGAACAGGGGGAGTGGTGCAGGTGAAACAGGGAGGAAGAGGGGGGAACAGGGGGTGCTGTACAGGTGAAACAGGGATGGGGATGGGGGAACAGGGGGAGTGGTGCAGGTGAAACAGGGATGGGGATGGGGGAACAGGGGGAGTGGTGCAGGTGAAACAGGGATGGGGATGGGGGAACAGGGGGAGTGGTGTAGGTGAAACAGGGATGGGGATGGGGGAACAGGGGGAGTGGTGCAGGTGAAACAGGGATGGGGATGGGGGAACAGGGGGAGTGGTGCAGGTGAAACAGGGATGGGGATGGGGGAACACGGGGGAGTGGTGCAGGTGAAACAGGGATGGGGATGGGGGAACAGGGGGAGTGGTGCAGGTGAAACAGGGATGGGGATGGGGGGAACAGGGGGAGTGGTGCAGGTGAAACAGGGAGGAAGAGGGGGGAACAGGGGGTGCTGTACAGGTGAAACAGGGATGGGGATGGGGGAACAGGGGGGAGTGGTGCAGGTGAAACAGGGATGCAGAGGGAGAAACAGGGGGAGTGGTGCAGGTGAAATAGGGATTAAAGGTAAATTTATATAAGTAGATAGATGGATGTTTACATTGATTGCTAAATATATACATTGACGGATAGACGGATGCATAGATGCATCCGTCTATCTGATGGATGGAAAGACATATGAGTAGATGGATGGATAGACAGAAGAGTTGATGGACGGATAAATGGAATATAAATGTATATAATGATAAATGGTTGGTTTATGGGAAGATAGATTGATGGATTGACAGATATAAGTAGATAGATAGATGGATCCATTGATGGATTCATTTGTGCTTATCTCTTGAGGTTCTTCTTGAGATGATTTCGGGGCTTTAGTGTCCCCGCGGTCCGGTCCTCGACCAGGCCTCCACCCCCAGGAAGCAGCCCGTGACAGCTGACTAACACCCAGGTACCTGTTTTACTGCAAGGTAACAGGGGCACAGGGTGAAAGAAACTCTGCCCATTGTTTCTCTACGGCGCCCGGAATCGAACCCGGGACCACAGGATCACAAGTCCAGTGTCCAGTGTGCTGTCCGATCGGCCGACTGGCTCCCCGGTCGGAGGGGAGCCGGTGAACAGGCGAATCAGGTTAAAGAATATCGGTCGATTTGCTATTGCATCAACTGAGATTGGATATGGGACCATTAGGATTATAACCAACGAACTCTCTCCGTTTAGACGGTAGGCCTCCAGTGTGTGTGTGTGTGTGTGTGTGTGTGTGTGTGTGTGTGTGTGTGTGTGTGTGTGTGTGTGTGTGTGTGTGTGTGTGTGTGTGTGTTAGAGAGAAATAGATGTAGTAGATATAAAAAAAGGAAAAATACGTATATTTGATAGGCGGGGTCCAAGAGCTAATAACTCGATTCTGCAGATACATATAGTAAATACAAGGAGAAAATAAATACACACACACACACACATTAATTGATAATGTACTGTTTTGTGTGCGTATCCATGTGTACTATTGTCAAGACCGACAGACACGTGAAGCTATGTGTGTGTATGTGTACCTGTAATTGAACTGACATGTGTACGGTAATTATCTGTATGTGTCCATTTTAAAGGTACACATTAGTGAATGTGTATTTATGTAAATTGATTGACATATGTACGTGTGCGCGCGATTAGTGTTACTGTAATTTATATGGTTAACATTTATACGTTTGAATGACATAGTTTCCCATTATTGTCACATTTTTTGTTACATGTCTACTATTGTCAAGATGGACAGACACGTCCAGCTATGAGTGTTTATGTGTACCAGTAATTGAACTGACATGTGTACTGCAACTATCTGCGTGTGTTCATTTTAAAGGAATATATTAGTGAATGTTTATTTATGTAAATTGATTGGAATATATATGTGGACGCTCGGTTAGTGTTACTGTAATTTATATGGTTAACGTTTGAATGACATAGTTTCCCCTCATTGTCACATTTTTTGTTACTATTGCGCTGTTCACTTTCACTCTCTCTGAATTCCGTGGACTAATTGTGCTCACGTGTGTTTGTGTAGGGAAGGGGAACCATAGGCTTTTCAAACAATAATTTGCAACTATTTGCTAAGAAACATTTCCAAATATCATTTAAGTTTCTAATAAGTATTCTTTTTCCTAACATACAAATCAATCACACAGTACCTAACCTCAGTCAGAAACACTTTTCTTACCATATCTCGCAACGTCTTTTGCATATATATCCTATCTTAAATAATTAACAATTTTAATTCATAACTGCCAACCCCCCTCCCATCCAAAGCTTTCAAAGCCACCAAACATCATTCCTTTCCCTTAACCTCTCCCAAATTATCTTTTGCACCAATTCACAAACTAGGAGGCTTTATAGCTGAGTGGACGTCGCTCTCGACTCGTAATCGTAGCTCATTCGATCCCACGGTGATGGAACAAACGGAAATCAGGAGAGTTTCTATCATTCTGATGCCCCTGTTACCTAGCAGTAAATATGTACCTGGGCGTTAGACAGCTGTTACGGGCTGCTTCCTGGGTGTGTGTGTGTGGAATGTTTTTTATTAGTTAGTAATAATTGATTGACAGTTGAGAGGCGGGCCGAAAGAGTAGAGCTCAACCCTCGCAAGCACAACTAGGTGAACACAACTAGATAAATACTAACCAAGCACGATCTCGACAATCCATTACACACACAACCCCCCCTCCCCCTCCCCCACCCCAACTCCCCAAATCGTTCTACCTAAGTCAATAAAAAATTAAGACAAATCAATTAATTCACCAAAAATACTAACTATAAATAAAGGAACCAAATTTGAGACATACAGCGACTCCAGCGTGGTCTAGTCGGAAGAGAACGTGTTCTCATCTGGATAGATTGCGATCGAGTCTGTCGGAACGGGTGTGTAACTGCAGGGCACAAATATTTGTGTGTCCCCTCCTGTAGCTGCCTCTGTTTCGACAGGTTCCCTGGATAGCTGGAATTGGCCTGGCCCTTGGAAAGTGGGGAAGGGGTGAAATCCGTTGGGCCCACGGATGGATACCTTGGATCCATGGACCTAGAGCAGGTCTAATCACCTGGGATTCGAACCCACGGTGGGAATAAGGGAGGAGATATGGGAAAGGGGGGGGGAGGATGTTTCCCTGGAACCAAACCTCACATAAACCCGGACACTCACACACACACACACACACACACACCCTCACCCGAACACTCACTGGGGCACTCACACTCACACATACCCATAGACTGTGATAAGGGAGACCATCTGAGGGGACACAGATGCCTCCTGGACCCACAGGTATAACCGGACACACACGCACCCGGACACTCACAGGGACATTCACACTCACACACACTCGCCCGGACACTCACAGGGACACTCACACTCACACACATCCATAGACACAAACTGTGATAAGGGAGACCATCTGAGGGGACACAGATGGCCTCCTGGACACACAAGTATATATCAATATTTAATTTATTATTTATTATTTAATTTTATTAAATAAGTAATCAAATTAATGTTTTTTTAATAAATTATTATTTTATTAAATTATTAAATAATTATATTAATAAAACAAATTAAATTAAATTTAATAATTAAATATTAATTATTTATTTACAAATATGACAGATTTTATATATATATATATATATATATATATATATATATATATATATAATATATATAATATATATAATAATATATATAATATAATATAATAATATATAATAATAATATAAAATATATAAATAATATATATATATATAAATATATATATATATATATATATATATATATATATATATATATATATATATATATATATACATGCGAACAACCTTAATGGTCCCCAGGACTATATGCAACTGAAAACTCACATGCCAGAAGTGACTCGAACCCATACTGCCAGGAGCAATGCAACTGGTATGTACAGGACGCCTTAATCCGATTGTGTCAATTTTAAAGGAATATATTAGTGAATATTTATTTATGTAAATTGCTAATTATATATATAATAATATATATATATATATATATATATATATATATATATATATATATATATATATATATATATAAGAGAATGTCTGTCAATGTTATGAGGCCACATGCTGGAGGCTGCAGCCATACACAGATTTATTTTAAAATTTATTCATTAATATATTATTAACGCTTATTATTACTAAATTAATGTATCTGTAGAGGGAATGGTCTGGGGTAGGGAACGGGCATAGGTTGGTCAGTGTTGATTTTAGCTAAAGGATTTAGAATAATTATTAATTATTCTTATCACCCCCCCCCCCTACCAATTTAATTAAAGTTAATTGTAAAATAATGCTTAAGATGGCTGAAGACTTTTTCGTACTTAGAAAAAACCTAAATTAAACACATAAAGAAGTTTATTGGTCCTGATTTAAGTTAAAGGAAGAGGTGCAAAGGTGGTGGTGGGGGGGGGGGAGGATACGGGATTTAGAGGTGGAATGAAGAGAGGGAACAGGGGGAGTGGTGCAGGTGAAACAGGGAGGAAGAGGGGGGAACAGGGGGTGCTGTACAGGTGAAACAGGGATGGGGATGGGGGAACAGGGGGAGTGGTGCAGGTGAAACAGGGATGGGGATGGGGGAACAGGGGGAGTGGTGCAGGTGAAACAGGGATGGGGATGGGGGAACAGGGGGAGTGGTGTAGGTGAAACAGGGATGGGGATGGGGGAACAGGGGGAGTGGTGCAGGTGAAACAGGGATGGGGATGGGGGAACAGGGGGAGTGGTGCAGGTGAAACAGGGATGGGGATGGGGGAACACGGGGGAGTGGTGCAGGTGAAACAGGGATGGGGATGGGGGAACAGGGGGAGTGGTGCAGGTGAAACAGGGATGGGGATGGGGGGAACAGGGGGAGTGGTGCAGGTGAAACAGGGAGGAAGAGGGGGGAACAGGGGGTGCTGTACAGGTGAAACAGGGATGGGGATGGGGGAACAGGGGGGAGTGGTGCAGGTGAAACAGGGATGCAGAGGGAGAAACAGGGGGAGTGGTGCAGGTGAAATAGGGATTAAAGGTAAATTTATATAAGTAGATAGATGGATGTTTACATTGATTGCTAAATATATACATTGACGGATAGACGGATGCATAGATGCATCCGTCTATCTGATGGATGGAAAGACATATGAGTAGATGGATGGATAGACAGAAGAGTTGATGGACGGATAAATGGAATATAAATGTATATAATGATAAATGGTTGGTTTATGGGAAGATAGATTGATGGATTGACAGATATAAGTAGATAGATATTGATGGATTCATTTGTGCTTATCTCTTGAGGTTCTTCTTGAGATGATTTCGGGGCTTTAGTGTCCCCGCGGTCCGGTCCTCGACCAGGCCTCCACCCCCAGGAAGCAGCCCGTGACAGCTGACTAACACCCAGGTACCTGTTTTACTGCAAGGTAACAGGGGCACAGGGTGAAAGAAACTCTGCCCATTGTTTCTCTACGGCGCCCGGAATCGAACCCGGGACCACAGGATCACAAGTCCAGTGTCCAGTGTGCTGTCCGATCGGCCGACTGGCTCCCCGGTCGGAGGGGAGCCGGTGAACAGGCGAATCAGGTTAAAGAATATCGGTCGATTTGCTATTGCATCAACTGAGATTGGATATGGGACCATTAGGATTATAACCAACGAACTCTCTCCGTTTAGACGGTAGGCCTCCAGTTTGTGTGTGTGTGTGTGTGTGTGTGTGTGTGTGTGTGTGTGTGTGTGTGTGTGTGTGTGTGTGTGTGTGTGTGTGTGTGTGTGTGTGTGTGTGTGTGTGTGTGTGTGTGTGTGTGTGTTAGAGAGAAATAGATGTAGTAGATATAAAAAAAGGAAAAATACGTATATTTGATAGGCGGGGTCCAAGAGCTAATAACTCGATTCTGCAGATACATATAGTAAATACAAGGAGAAAATAAATACACACACACACACACATTAATTGATAATGTACTGTTTTGTGTGCGTATCCATGTGTACTATTGTCAAGACCGACAGACACGTGAAGCTATGTGTGTGTATGTGTACCTGTAATTGAACTGACATGTGTACGGTAATTATCTGTATGTGTCCATTTTAAAGGTACACATTAGTGAATGTGTATTTATGTAAATTGATTGACATATGTACGTGTGCGCGCGATTAGTGTTACTGTAATTTATATGGTTAACATTTATACGTTTGAATGACATAGTTTCCCATTATTGTCACATTTTTTGTTACATGTCTACTATTGTCAAGATGGACAGACACGTCCAGCTATGAGTGTTTATGTGTACCAGTAATTGAACTGACATGTGTACTGCAACTATCTGCGTGTGTTCATTTTAAAGGAATATATTAGTGAATGTTTATTTATGTAAATTGATTGGAATATATATGTGGACGCTCGGTTAGTGTTACTGTAATTTATATGGTTAACGTTTGAATGACATAGTTTCCCCTCATTGTCACATTTTTTGTTACTATTGCGCTGTTCACTTTCACTCTCTCTGAATTCCGTGGACTAATTGTGCTCACGTGTGTTTGTGTAGGGAAGGGGAACCATAGGCTTTTCAAACAATAATTTGCAACTATTTGCTAAGAAACATTTCCAAATATCATTTAAGTTTCTAATAAGTATTCTTTTTCCTAACATACAAATCAATCACACAGTACCTAACCTCAGTCAGAAACACTTTTCTTACCATATCTCGCAACGTCTTTTGCATATATATCCTATCTTAAATAATTAACAATTTTAATTCATAACTGCCAACCCCCCTCCCATCCAAAGCTTTCAAAGCCACCAAACATCATTCCTTTCCCTTAACCTCTCCCAAATTATCTTTTGCACCAATTCACAAACTAGGAGGCTTTATAGCTGAGTGGACGTCGCTCTCGACTCGTAATCGTAGCTCATTCGATCCCACGGTGATGGAACAAACGGAAATCAGGAGAGTTTCTATCATTCTGATGCCCCTGTTACCTAGCAGTAAATATGTACCTGGGCGTTAGACAGCTGTTACGGGCTGCTTCCTGGGTGTGTGTGTGTGGAATGTTTTTTATTAGTTAGTAATAATTGATTGACAGTTGAGAGGCGGGCCGAAAGAGTAGAGCTCAACCCTCGCAAGCACAACTAGGTGAACACAACTAGATAAATACTAACCAAGCACGATCTCGACAATCCATTACACACACAACCCCCCTCCCCCTCCCCCACCCCAACTCCCCAAATCGTTCTACCTAAGTCAATAAAAAATTAAACAAATCAATTAATTCACCAAAAATACTAACTATAAATAAAGGAACCAAATTTGAGACATACAGCGACTCCAGCGTGGTCTAGTCGGAAGAGAACGTGTTCTCATCTGGATAGATTGCGATCGAGTCTGTCGGAACGGGTGTGTAACTGCAGGGCACAAATATTTGTGTGTCCCCTCCTGTAGCTGCCTCTGTTTCGACAGGTTCCCTGGATAGCTGGAATTGGCCTGGCCCTTGGAAAGTGGGGAAGGGGTGAAATCCGTTGGGCCCACGGATGGATACCTTGGATCCATGGACCTAGAGCAGGTCTAATCACCTGGGATTCGAACCCACGGTGGGAATAAGGGAGGAGATATGGGAAGGGGGGGGGGGAGGATGTTTCCCTGGAACCAAACCTCACATAAACCCGGACACACACACACACACACACACACACACACACCCTCACCCGAACACTCACAGGGGCACTCACACTCACACATACCCATAGACTGTGATAAGGGAGACCATCTGAGGGGACACAGATGGCCTCCTGGACCCACAGGTATAACCGGACACACACGCACCCGGACACTCACAGGGACATTCACACTCACACACACTCGCCCGGACACTCACAGGGACACTCACACTCACACACATCCATAGACACAAACTGTGATAAGGGAGACCATCTGAGGGGACACAGATGGCCTCCTGGACACACAAGTATATATCAATATTTAATTTATTATTTATTATTTAATTTTATTAAATAAGTAATCAAATTAATGTTTTTTAATAAATTATTATTTTATTAAATTATTAAATAATTATATTAATAAAACAAATTAAATTAAATTTAATAATTAAATATTAATTATTTAATTTACAAATATGACAGATTTTATATATATATATATATATATATTATATATATATATATATATATATAATATATATATATAATATAATATATAATATAATATATATATATAAAATATATAAATAATATATATATAAATATATATATATAATATATATATATATATATATATATATATATATATATATATATATATATATATATATATATACATGCGAACAACCTTAATGGTCCCCAGGACTATATGCAACTGAAAACTCACATGCCAGAAGTGACTCGAACCCATACTGCCAGGAGCAATGCAACTGGTATGTACAGGACGCCTTAATCCGATTGTGTCAATTTTAAAGGAATATATTAGTGAATATTTATTTATGTAAATTGCTATATATATATATATATAATATATATATATATATATATATATATATATATATATATATATATTATATATATATATATAAAGAGAATGTCTGTCAATGTTATGAGGCCACATGCTGGAGGCTGCAGCCATACACAGATTTATTTTAAAATTTATTCATTAATATATTATTAACGCTTATTATTACTAAATTAATGTATCTGTAGAGGGAATGGTCTGGGGTAGGGAACGGGCATAGGTTGGTCAGTGTTGATTTTAGCTAAAGGATTTAGAATAATTATTAATTATTCTTATCACTCCCCCCCCCTACCAATTTAATTAAAGTTAATTGTAAAATAATGCTTAAGATGGCTGAAGACTTTTTCGTACTTAGAAAAAACCTAAATTAAACACATAAAGAAGTTTATTGGTCCTGATTTAAGTTAAAGGAAGAGGTGCAAAGGTGGTGGTGGGGGGGGGGAGGATACGGGATTTAGAGGTGGAATGAAGAGAGGGAACAGGGGGAGTGGTGCAGGTGAAACAGGGAGGAAGAGGGGGGAACAGGGGGTGCTGACAGGTGAACATGGGGATGAACAAGGTGAGGTGAAACAGGGATGGGGATGGGGGAACAGGGGGAGTGGTGCAGGTGAAACAGGGATGGGGATGGGGGAACAGGGGGAGTGGTGCAGGTGAAACAGGGATGGGGATGGGGGAACAGGGGGAGTGGTGTAGGTGAAACAGGGATGGGGATGGGGGAACAGGGGGAGTGGTGCAGGTGAAACAGGGATGGGGATGGGGGAACAGGGGGAGTGGTGCAGGTGAAACAGGGATGGGGATGGGGGAACACGGGGGAGTGGTGCAGGTGAAACAGGGATGGGGATGGGGGAACAGGGGGAGTGGTGCAGGTGAAACAGGGATGGGGATGGGGGGAACAGGGGGAGTGGTGCAGGTGAAACAGGGAGGAAGAGGGGGGAACAGGGGGTGCTGTACAGGTGAAACAGGGATGGGGATGGGGGAACAGGGGGGAGTGGTGCAGGTGAAACAGGGATGCAGAGGAGAAACAGGGGGAGTGGTGCAGGTGAAATAGGGATTAAAGGTAAATTTATATAAGTAGATAGATGGATGTTTACATTGATTGCTAAATATATACATTGACGGATAGACGGATGCATAGATGCATCCGTCTATCTGATGGATGGAAAGACATATGAGTAGATGGATGGATAGACAGAAGAGTTGATGGACGGATAAATGGAATATAAATGTATATAATGATAAATGGTTGGTTTATGGGAAGATAGATTGATGGATTGACAGATATAAGTAGATAGATAGATGGATCCATTGATGGATTCATTTGTGCTTATCTCTTGAGGTTCTTCTTGAGATGATTTCGGGGCTTTAGTGTCCCCGCGGTCCGGTCCTCGACCAGGCCTCCACCCCCAGGAAGCAGCCCGTGACAGCTGACTAACACCCAGGTACCTGTTTACTGCAAGGTAACAGGGGCACAGGGTGAAAGAAACTCTGCCCATTGTTTCTCTACGGCGCCCGGAATCGAACCCGGGACCACAGGATCACAAGTCCAGTGTCCAGTGTGCTGTCCGATCGGCCGACTGGCTCCCCGGTCGGAGGGGAGCCGGTGAACAGGCGAATCAGGTTAAAGAATATCGGTCGATTTGCTATTGCATCAACTGAGATTGGATATGGGACCATTAGGATTATAACCAACGAACTCTCTCCGTTTAGACAGTAGGCCTCCAGTTTGTGTGTGTGTGTGTGTGTGTGTGTGTGTGTGTGTGTGTGTGTGTGTGTGTGTGTGTGTGTGTGTGTGTGTGTTGTGTGTGTGTGTGTGTGTGTGTGTGTGTGTTAGAGAGAAATAGATGTAGTAGATATAAAAAAAGGAAAAATACGTATATTTGATAGGCGGGGTCCAAGAGCTAATAACTCGATTCTGCAGATACATATAGTAAATACAAGGAGAAAATAAATACACACACACACATTAATTGATAATGTACTGTTTTGTGTGCGTATCCATGTGTACTATTGTCAAGACCGACAGACACGTGAAGCTATGTGTGTGTATGTGTACCTGTAATTGAACTGACATGTGTACGGTAATTATCTGTATGTGTCCATTTTAAAGGTACACATTAGTGAATGTGTATTTATGTAAATTGATTGACATATGTACGTGTGCGCGCGATTAGTGTTACTGTAATTTATATGGTTAACATTTATACGTTTGAATGACATAGTTTCCCATTATTGTCACATTTTTTGTTACATGTCTACTATTGTCAAGATGGACAGACACGTCCAGCTATGAGTGTTTATGTGTACCAGTAATTGAACTGACATGTGTACTGCAACTATCTGCGTGTGTTCATTTTAAAGGAATATATTAGTGAATGTTTATTTATGTAAATTGATTGGAATATATATGTGGACGCTCGGTTAGTGTTACTGTAATTTATATGGTTAACGTTTGAATGACATAGTTTCCCCTCATTGTCACATTTTTTGTTACTATTGCGCTGTTCACTTTCACTCTCTCTGAATTCCGTGGACTAATTGTGCTCACGTGTGTTTGTGTAGGGAAGGGGAACCATAGGCTTTTCAAACAATAATTTGCAACTATTTGCTAAGAAACATTTCCAAATATCATTTAAGTTTCTAATAAGTATTCTTTTTCCTAACATACAAATCAATCACACAGTACCTAACCTCAGTCAGAAACACTTTTCTTACCATATCTCGCAACGTCTTTTGCATATATATCCTATCTTAAATAATTAACAATTTTAATTCATAACTGCCAACCCCCCTCCCATCCAAAGCTTTCAAAGCCACCAAACATCATTCCTTTCCCTTAACCTCTCCCAAATTATCTTTTGCACCAATTCACAAACTAGGAGGCTTTATAGCTGAGTGGACGTCGCTCTCGACTCGTAATCGTAGCTCATTCGATCCCACGGTGATGGAACAAACGGAAATCAGGAGAGTTTCTATCATTCTGATGCCCCTGTTACCTAGCAGTAAATATGTACCTGGGCGTTAGACAGCTGTTACGGGCTGCTTCCTGGGTGTGTGTGTGTGGAATGTTTTTTATTAGTTAGTAATAATTGATTGACAGTTGAGAGGCGGGCCGAAAGAGTAGAGCTCAACCCTCGCAAGCACAACTAGGTGAACACAACTAGATAAATACTAACCAAGCACGATCTCGACAATCCATTACACACACAACCCCCCCTCCCCCTCCCCCACCCCAACTCCCCAAATCGTTCTACCTAAGTCAATAAAAAATTAAGACAAATCAATTAATTCACCAAAAATACTAACTATAAATAAAGGAACCAAATTTGAGACATACAGCGACTCCAGCGTGGTCTAGTCGGAAGAGAACGTGTTCTCATCTGGATAGATTGCGATCGAGTCTGTCGGAACGGGTGTGTAACTGCAGGGCACAAATATTTGTGTGTCCCCTCCTGTAGCTGCCTCTGTTTCGACAGGTTCCCTGGATAGCTGGAATTGGCCTGGCCCTTGGAAAGTGGGGAAGGGGTGAAATCCGTTGGGCCCACGGATGGATACCTTGGATCCATGGACCTAGAGCAGGTCTAATCACCTGGGATTCGAACCCACGGTGGGAATAAGGGAGGAGATATGGGAAGGGGGGGGGGAGGATGTTTCCCTGGAACCAAACCTCACATAAACCCGGACACACACACACACACACACACACACACCCTCACCCGAACACTCACTGGGGCACTCACACTCACACATACCCATAGACTGTGATAAGGGAGACCATCTGAGGGGACACAGATGCCTCCTGGACCCACAGGTATAACCGGACACACACGCACCCGGACACTCACAGGGACATTCACACTCACACACACTCGCCCGGACACTCACAGGGACACTCACACTCACACACATCCATAGACACAAACTGTGATAAGGGAGACCATCTGAGGGGACACAGATGGCCTCCTGGACTCACAAGTATATATCAATATTTAATTTATTATTTATTATTTAATTTTATTAAATAAGTAATCAAATTAATGTTTTTTAATAAATTATTATTTTATTAAATTATTAAATAATTATATTAATAAAACAAATTAAATTAAATTTAATAATTAAATATTAATTATTTAATTTACAAATATGACAGATTTTATATATATATTATATATATATATATATATAGATATATATATATATATATATATATATATATATAATATATATATATATATATATATATATATATATATATATATATAAATATATAAATATATATATATATATATATATATATATATATATATATATATATATATATATATATATATATATATATATATATATATATATATATATATATATATATATATATATATATATATATATATACATGCGAACAAGCCTTAATGGTCCCCAGGACTATATGCAACTGAAAACTCACATGCCAGAAGTGACTCGAACCCATACTGCCAGGAGCAATGCAACTGGTATGTACAGGACGCCTTAATCCGATTGTGTCAATTTTAAAGGAATATATTAGTGAATATTTATATTATATGTAAATTGCTATATATATATATATATATATAAAGAGAATGTCTGTCAATGTTATGAGGCCACATGCTGGAGGCTGCAGCCATACACAGATTTATTTTAAAATTTATTCATTAATATATTATTAACGCTTATTATTACTAAATTAATGTATCTGTAGAGGGAATGGTCTGGTGTAGGGAACGGGCATAGGTTGGTCAGTGTTGATTTTAGCTAAAGGATTTAGTTATAATTATTAATTATTCTTATCACTCCCCCCCCCTACCAATTTAATTAAAGTTAATTGTAAAATAATGCTTAAGATGGCTGAAGACTTTTTCGTACTTAGAAAAAACCTAAATTAAACACATAAAGAAGTTTATTGGTCCTGATTTAAGTTAAAGGAAGAGGTGCAAAGGTGGTGGGGGGGGGGGAGGATACGGGATTTAGAGGTGGAATGAAGGAGGGAACAGGGGGAGTGGTGCAGGTGAAACAGGGAGGAAGAGGGGGAACAGGGGGTGCTGTACAGGTGAAACAGGGATGGGGATGGGGGAACAGGGGGAGTGGTGCAGGTGAAACAGGGATGGGGATGGGGAACAGGGGGAGTGGTGCAGGTGAAACAGGGATGGGGATGGGGGAACAGGGGGAGTGGTGTAGGTGAAACAGGGATGGGGATGGGGGAACAGGGGGAGTGGTGCAGGTGAAACAGGGATGGGGATGGGGGAACAGGGGGAGTGGTGCAGGTGAAACAGGGATGGGGATGGGGGAACACGGGGGAGTGGTGCAGGTGAAACAGGGATGGGATGGGGAACAGGGGGAGTGGTGCAGGTGAAACAGGGATGGGGATGGGGGGAACAGGGGGAGTGGTGCAGGTGAAACAGGGAGGAAGAGGGGGGAACAGGGGGTGCTGTACAGGTGAAACAGGGATGGGGATGGGGGAACAGGGGGGAGTGGTGCAGGTGAAACAGGGATGCAGAGGAGAAACAGGGGGAGTGGTGCAGGTGAAATAGGGATAAAGGTAAATTTATATAAGTAGATAGATGGATGTTTACATTGATTGCTAAATATATACATTGACGGATAGACGGATGCATAGATGCATCCGTCTATCTGATGGATGGAAAGACATATGAGTAGATGGATGGATAGACAGAAGAGTTGATGGACGGATAAATGGAATATAAATGTATATAATGATAAATGGTTGGTTTATGGGAAGATAGATTGATGGATTGACAGATATAAGTAGATAGATAGATGGATCCATTGATGGATTCATTTGTGCTTATCTCTTGAGGTTCTTCTTGAGATGATTTCGGGGCTTTAGTGTCCCCGCGGTCCGGTCCTCGACCAGGCCTCCACCCCCAGGAAGCAGCCCGTGACAGCTGACTAACACCCAGGTACCTGTTTTACTGCAAGGTAACAGGGGCACAGGGTGAAAGAAACTCTGCCCATTGTTTCTCTACGGCGCCCGGAATCGAACCCGGGACCACAGGATCACAAGTCCAGTGTCCAGTGTGCTGTCCGATCGGCCGACTGGCTCCCCGGTCGGAGGGGAGCCGGTGAACAGGCGAATCAGGTTAAAGAATATCGGTCGATTTGCTATTGCATCAACTGAGATTGGATATGGGACCATTAGGATTATAACCAACGAACTCTCTCCGTTTAGACGGTAGGCCTCCAGTTTGTGTGTGTGGTGTGTGTGTGTGTGTGTGTGTGTGTGTGTGTGTGTGTGTGTGTGTGTGTGTGTGTGTGTGTGTGTGTGTGTGTGTGTGTGTTAGAGAGAAATAGATGTAGTAGATATAAAAAAAGGAAAAATACGTATATTTGATAGGCGGGGTCCAAGAGCTAATAACTCGATTCTGCAGATACATATAGTAAATACAAGGAGAAAATAAATACACACACACACACATTAATTGATAATGTACTGTTTTGTGTGCGTATCCATGTGTACTATTGTCAAGACCGACAGACACGTGAAGCTATGTGTGTGTATGTGTACCTGTAATTGAACTGACATGTGTACGGTAATTATCTGTATGTGTCCATTTTAAAGGTACACATTAGTGAATGTGTATTTATGTAAATTGATTGACATATGTACGTGTGCGCGCGATTAGTGTTACTGTAATTTATATGGTTAACATTTATACGTTTGAATGACATAGTTTCCCATTATTGTCACATTTTTTGTTACATGTCTACTATTGTCAAGATGGACAGACACGTCCAGCTATGAGTGTTTATGTGTACCAGTAATTGAACTGACATGTGTACTGCAACTATCTGCGTGTGTTCATTTTAAAGGAATATATTAGTGAATGTTTATTTATGTAAATTGATTGGAATATATGTGGACGCTCGGTTAGTGTTACTGTAATTTATATGGTTAACGTTTGAATGACATAGTTTCCCTCATTGTCACATTTTTTGTTACTATTGCGCTGTTCACTTTCACTCTCTCTGAATTCCGTGGACTAATTGTGCTCACGTGTGTTTGTGTAGGGAAGGGGAACCATAGGCTTTTCAAACAATAATTTGCAACTATTGTCCTAAGAAACATTTCCAAATATCATTTAAGTTTCTAATAAGTATTCTTTTTCCTAACATACAAATCAAT
>NW_027189489.1:22500-25000 GCF_040958095.1 Procambarus clarkii
CACGATCTCGACAATCCATTACACACACAACCCCCCTCCCCCTCCCCCACCCCAACTCCCCAAATCGTTCTACCTAAGTCAATAAAAAATTAAACAAATCAATTAATTCACCAAAAATACTAACTATAAATAAAGGAACCAAATTTGAGACATACAGCGACTCCAGCGTGGTCTAGTCGGAAGAGAACGTGTTCTCATCTGGATAGATTGCGATCGAGTCTGTCGGAACGGGTGTGTAACTGCAGGGCAAATATTTGTGTGTCCCCTCCTGTAGCTGCCTCTGTTTCGACAGGTTCCCTGGATAGCTGGAATTGGCCTGGCCCTTGGAAAGTGGGGAAGGGGTGAAATCCGTTGGGCCCACGGATGGATACCTTGGATCCATGGACCTAGAGCAGGTCTAATCACCTGGGATTCGAACCCACGGTGGGAATAAGGGAGGAGATATGGGAAGGGGGGGGGGAGGATGTTTCCCTGGAACCAAACCTCACATAAACCCGGACACACACACACACACACACACACACACCCTCACCCGAACACTCACAGGGGCACTCACACTCACACATACCCATAGACTGTGATAAGGGAGACCATCTGAGGGGACACAGATGCCTCCTGGACCCACAGGTATAACCGGACACACACGCACCCGGACACTCACAGGGACATTCACACTCACACACACTCGCCCGGACACTCACAGGGACACTCACACTCACACACATCCATAGACACAAACTGTGATAAGGGAGACCATCTGAGGGGACACAGATGGCCTCCTGGACACACAAGTATATATCAATATTTAATTTATTATTTATTATTTAATTTATTAAATAAGTAATCAAATTAATGTTTTTTTAATAAATTTATTTTATTAAATTATTAAATAATTATATTAATAAAACAAATTAAATTAAATTTAATAATTAAAATTAATTATTTAATTTACAAATATGACAGATTTTTATATATAATATATATATATATATAATATATATATATATATATATATAATATATAATATATATATATATAATATATATATCATATATAATATATATATATAAAATATATAAATAATTACTATATATATATACAATATATATATATATATATATATATATATATATATATATATATATATATATATATATATATTATATTATATATACATGCGAACAAGCCTTAATGGTCCCCAGGACTATATGCAACTGAAAACTCACATGCCAGAAGTGACTCGAACCCATACTGCCAGGAGCAATGCAACTGGTATGTACAGGACGCCATAATCCGATTGTGTCAATTTTAAAGGAATATATTAGTGAATATTTATTTATGTAAATTGCGTATATATATATATATATATATATATATATATATATATATATATATATATATATAATATATATACAGAGAATGTCTGTCAATGTTATGAGGCCACATGCTGGAGGCTGCAGCCATACACAGATTTATTTTAAAATTTATTCATTAATATATTATTAACGCTATTATTACTAATTAATGTATCTGTAGAGGGAATGGGTCTGGTGTAGGGAACGGGCATAGGTTGGTCAGTGTTGATTTTAGCTAAAGGATTTAGTTATAATTATTAATTATTCTTATCACTCCCCCCCCCCTACCAATTTAATTAAAGTTAATTGTAAAATAATGCTTAAGATGGCTGAAGACTTTTTGGTACTTAGAAAAAAACCTAAATTAAACACATAAAGAAGTTTATTGGTCCTGATTTAAGTTAAAGAAGAGGTGCAAAGGTGGTGGTGGGGGGGGGGGGGGAGGATACGGGATTTAGAGTGGAATGAAGAGAGGGAACAGGGGGAGGTGGTGCAGGTGAAACAGGGAGGAAGAGGGGGGAACAGGGGTGCTGTACAGGTGAAACAGGGATGGGGATGGGGAACAGGGGGAGTGGTGCAGGTGAAACAGGGATGGGGATGGGGGAATAGGGGGAGTGGTGCAGGTGAAACAGGGAGGAAGAGGGGGGAACAGGGGGTGCTGTACAGGTGAAACAGGGATGGGGATGGGGAACAGGGGGAGTGGTGCAGGTGAAACAGGGATGGGGATGGGGGAACAGGGGGAGTGGTGCAGGTGAAACAGGATGGGGATGGGGGAACAGGGGGAGTGGTGTAGGTGAAACAGGGATGGGGGAACAGGGGAGTGGTGCAGGTGAAACAGGGATGGGGATGGGGGAACAGGGGGAGTGGGTGCAGGTGAAACAGGGATGGGGATGGGGGAACACGGGGGAGTGGTGCAGGTGAAACAGGGATGGGGATGGGGGAACAGGGGGAGTGGTGCAGGTGAAACAGGGATGGGGATGGGGGGAACAGGGGGAGTGGTGCAGGTGAAACAGGGAGGAGAGGGGGGAACAGGGGGTGCTGTACAGGTGAAACAGGGATGGGGATGGGGGAACAGGGGGGAGTGTGCAGGTGAAACAGGGATGCAGAGGAGAGAAACAGGGGGAGTGGTGCAGGTGAAATAGGGA
>NW_027189489.1:30000-32500 GCF_040958095.1 Procambarus clarkii
ATGATTTCGGGGCTTTAGTGTCCCCGCGGTCCGGTCCTCGACCAGGCCTCCACCCCCAGGAAGCAGCCCGTGACAGCTGACTAACACCCAGGTACCTGTTTTACTGCAAGGTAACAGGGGCACAGGGTGAAAGAAACTCTGCCCATTGTTTCTCTACGGCGCCCGGAATCGAACCCGGGACCACAGGATCACAAGTCCAGTGTCCAGTGTGCTGTCCGATCGGCCGACTGGCTCCCCGGTCGGAGGGGAGCCGGTGAACAGGCGAATCAGGTTAAAGAATATCGGTCGATTTGCTATTGCATCAACTGAGATTGGATATGGGACCATTAGGATTATAACCAACGAACTCTCTCCGTTTAGACAGTAGGCCTCCAGTTTGTGTGTGTGTGTGTGTGTGTGTGTGTGTGTGTGTGTGTGTGTGTGTGTGTGTGTGTGTGTGTGTGTGTGTGTGTGTTAGAGAGAAATAGATGTAGTAGATATAAAAAAAGGAAAAATACGTATATTTGATAGGCGGGGTCCAAGAGCTAATAACTAGATTCTGCAGATACATATAGTAAATACAAGGAGAAAATAAATACACACACACACATTAATTGATAATGTACTGTTTTGTGTGCGTATCCATGTGTACTATTGTCAAGACCGACAGACACGTGAAGCTATGTGTGTGTATGTGTACCTGTAATTGAACTGACATGTGTACGGTAATTATCTGTATGTGTCCATTTTAAAGGTACACATTAGTGAATGTGTATTTATGTAAATTGATTGACATATGTACGTGTGCGCGCGATTAGTGTTACTGTAATTTATATGGTTAACATTTATACGTTTGAATGACATAGTTTCCCATTATTGTCACATTTTTTGTTACATGTCTACTATTGTCAAGATGGACAGACACGTCCAGCTATGAGTGTTTATGTGTACCAGTAATTGAACTGACATGTGTACTGCAACTATCTGCGTGTGTTCATTTTAAAGGAATATATTAGTGAATGTTTATTTATGTAAATTGATTGGAATATATATGTGGACGCTCGGTTAGTGTTGCTGTAATTTATATGGTTAACGTTTGAATGACATAGTTTCCCCTCATTGTCACATTTTTTGTTACTATTGCGCTGTTCACTTTCACTCTCTCTGAATTCCGTGGACTAATTGTGCTCACGTGTGTTTGTGTAGGGAAGGGGAACCATAGGCTTTTCAAACAATAATTTGCAACTATTTCCTAAGAAACATTTCCAAATATCATTTAAGTTTCTAATAAGTATTCTTTTTCCTAACATACAAATCAATCACACAGTACCTAACCTCAGTCAGAAACACTTTTCTTACCATATCTCGCAACGTCTTTTGCATATATATCCTATCTTAAATAATTAACAATTTTAATTCATAACTGCCAACCCCCCTCCCATCCAAAGCTTTCAAAGCCACCAAACATCATTCCTTTCCCTTAACCTCTCCCAAATTATCTTTTGCACCAATTCACAAACTAGGAGGCTTTATAGCTGAGTGGACGTCGCTCTCGACTCGTAATCGTAGCTCATTCGATCCCACGGTGATGGAACAAACGGAAATCAGGAGAGTTTCTATCATTCTGATGCCCCTGTTACCTAGCAGTAAATATGTACCTGGGCGTTAGACAGCTGTTACGGGCTGCTTCCTGGGTGTGTGTGTGTGGAATGTTTTTTATTAGTTAGTAATAATTGATTGACAGTTGAGAGGCGGGCCGAAAGAGTAGAGCTCAACCCTCGCAAGCACAACTAGGTGAACACAACTAGATAAATACTAACCAAGCACGATCTCGACAATCCATTACACACACAACCCCCCCTCCCCCTCCCCCACCCCAACTCCCCAAATCGTTCTACCTAAGTCAATAAAAAATTAAGACAAATCAATTAATTCACCAAAAATACTAACTATAAATAAAGGAACCAAATTTGAGACATACAGCGACTCCAGCGTGGTCTAGTCGGAAGAGAACGTGTTCTCATCTGGATAGATTGCGATCGAGTCTGTCGGAACGGGTGTGTAACTGCAGGGCACAAATATTTGTGTGTCCCCTCCTGTAGCTGCCTCTGTTTCGACAGGTTCCCTGGATAGCTGGAATTGGCCTGGCCCTTGGAAAGTGGGGAAGGGGTGAAATCCGTTGGGCCCACGGATGGATACCTTGGATCCATGGACCTAGAGCAGGTCTAATCACCTGGGATTCGAACCCACGGTGGGAATAAGGGAGGAGATATGGGAAGGGGGGGGGGGAGGATGTTTCCCTGGAACCAAACCTCACATAAACCCGGACACACACACACACACACACACACACACACACACCCTCACCCGAACACTCACTGGGGCACTCACACTCACACATACCCATAGACTGTGATAAGGGAGACCATCTGAGGGGACACAGATGTCCTCCTGGACCCACAGGTATAAACGGACACACACGCACCCGGACACTCACAGGGACATTCACACTCACACACAC
>NW_027189489.1:35000-42500 GCF_040958095.1 Procambarus clarkii
CGGTCGATTTGCTGTTGCATCAACTGAGATTGGATATGGGACCATTAGGATTATAACCAACGAACTCTCTCCGTTTAGACAGTAGGCCTCCAGTTTGTGTGTGTGTGTGTGTGTGTGTGTGTGTGTGTGTGTGTGTGTGTGTGTGTGTGTGTGTGTGTGTGTGTGTGTGTGTGTGTGTGTGTGTGTGTGTGTGTGTGTGTGTGTGTGTGTGTGTGTGTGTGTGTGTGTGTGTGTGTGTGTGTTAGAGAGAAATAGATGTAGTAGATATAAAAAAAGGAAAAATACGTATATTTGATAGGCGGGGTCCAAGAGCTAATAACTCGATTCTGCAGATACATATAGTAAATACAAGGAGAAAATAAATACACACACACACATTAATTGATAATGTACTGTTTTGTGTGCGTATCCATGTGTACTATTGTCAAGACCGACAGACACGTGAAGCTATGTGTGTGTATGTGTACCTGTAATTGAACTGACATGTGTACGGTAATTATCTGTATGTGTCCATTTTAAAGGTACACATTAGTGAATGTGTATTTATGTAAATTGATTGACATATGTACGTGTGCGCGCGATTAGTGTTACTGTAATTTATATGGTTAACATTTATACGTTTGAATGACATAGTTTCCCATTATTGTCACATTTTTTGTTACATGTCTACTATTGTCAAGATGGACAGACACGTCCAGCTATGAGTGTTTATGTGTACCAGTAATTGAACTGACATGTGTACTGCAACTATCTGCGTGTGTTCATTTTAAAGGAATATATTAGTGAATGTTTATTTATGTAAATTGATTGGAATATATATGTGGACGCTCGGTTAGTGTTACTGTAATTTATATGGTTAACGTTTGAATGACATAGTTTCCCCTCATTGTCACATTTTTTGTTACTATTGCGCTGTTCACTTTCACTCTCTCTGAATTCCGTGGACTAATTGTGCTCACGTGTGTTTGTGTAGGGAAGGGGAACCATAGGCTTTTCAAACAATAATTTGCAACTATTTCCTAAGAAACATTTCCAAATATCATTTAAGTTTCTAATAATTATTCTTTTTCCTAACATACAAATCAATCACACAGTACCTAACCTCAGTCAGAAACACTTTTCTTACCATATCTCGCAACGTCCTTTGCATATATATCCTATCTTAAATAATTAACAATTTTAATTCATAACTGCCAACCCCCCTCCTATCCAAAGCTTTCAAAGCCACCAAACATCATTCCTTTCCCTTAACCTCTCCCAAATTATCTTTTGCACCAATTCACAAACTAGGAGGCTTTATAGCTGAGTGGACGTCGCTCTCGACTCGTAATCGTAGCTCATTCGATCCCACGGTGATGGAACAAACGGAAATCAGGAGAGTTTCTATCATTCTGATGCCCCTGTTACCTAGCAGTAAATATGTACCTGGGCGTTAGACAGCTGTTACGGGCTGCTTCCTGGGTGTGTGTGTGTGGAATGTTTTTTATTAGTTAGTAATAATTGATTGACAGTTGAGAGGCGGGCCGAAAGAGTAGAGCTCAACCCTCGCAAGCACAACTAGGTGAACACAACTAGATAAATACTAACCAAGCACGATCTCGACAATCCATTACACACACAACCCCCCCTCCCCCTCCCCCACCCCAACTCCCCAAATCGTTCTACCTAAGTCAATAAAAAATTAAGACAAATCAATTAATTCACCAAAAATACTAACTATAAATAAAGGAACCAAATTTGAGACATACAGCGACTCCAGCGTGGTCTAGTCGGAAGAGAACGTGTTCTCATCTGGATAGATTGCGATCGAGTCTGTCGGAACGGGTGTGTAACTGCAGGGCACAAATATTTGTGTGTCCCCTCCTGTAGCTGCCTCTGTTTCGACAGGTTCCCTGGATAGCTGGAATTGGTCTGGCCCTTGGAAAGTGGGGAAGGGGTGAAATCCGTTGGGCCCACGGATGGATACCTTGGATCCATGGACCTAGAGCAGGTCTAATCACCTGGGATTCGAACCCACGGTGGGAATAAGGGAGGAGATATGGGAAGGGGGGGGGGAGGATGTTTCCCTGGAACCAAACCTCACATAAACCCGGACACTCACACACACACACACACACACACACACACACACACCCTCACCCGAACACTCACTGGGGCACTCACACTCACACATACCCATAGACTGTGATAAGGGAGACCATCTGAGGGGACACAGATGTCCTCCTGGACCCACAGGTATAACCGGACACACACGCACCCGGACAATCACAGGGACATTCACACTCACACACACTCGCCCGGACACTCACAGGGACACTCACACTCACACACATCCATAGACACAAACTGTGATAAGGGAGACCATCTGTGGGGACACAGATGGCCTCCTGGACACACAAGTATATATCAATATTTAATTTATTATTTATTATTTAATTTTATTAAATAAGTAATCAAATCAATGTTTTTTAATAAATTATTATTTTATTAAATTATTAAATAATTATATTAATAAAACAAATTAAATTAAATTTAATAATTAAATATTAATTATTTAATTTACAAATATGACAGATTATATATATATATATATATATATATATATATATATATATATATATATATATATATATAATATATATAATATATATATATAATATATATATATATAAAATATATAAATAATATATATATATATATACAATATATATATATATATATATATATATATATATATATATATATATATATATATATATATATATATATATATATATATATATATATATATATATATATATATACATGCGAACAAGCCTTAATGGTCCCCAGGACTATATGCAACTGAAAACTCACATGCCAGAAGTGACTCGAACCCATACTGCCAGGAGCAATGCAACTGGTATGTACAGGACGCCTTAATCCGATTGTGTCAATTTTAAAGGAATATATTAGTGAATATTTATTTATGTAAATTGCTATATATATATATATATATATATATATATATATATATATATATATATATATATATATATATATATATATATATATATATATATATATATATATATATATATATATATAAAGGGAATGTCTGTCAATGTTATGAGGCCACATGCTGGAGGCTGCAGCCATACACAGATTTATTTTAAAATTTATTCATTAATATATTATTAACGCTTATTATTACTAAATTAATGTATCTGTAGAGGGAATGGTCTGGGGTAGGGAACGGGCATAGGTTGGTCAGTTTTGATTTTAGCTAAAGGATTTAGTTATAATTATTAATTATTCTTATCACTCCCCCCCCCCCTACCAATTTAATTAAAGTTAATTGTAAAATAATGCTTAAGATGGCTGAAGACTTTTTCGTACTTAGAAAAAACCTAAATTAAACACATAAAGAAGTTTATTGGTCCTGATTTAAGTTAAAGGAAGAGGTGCAAAGGTGGTGGGGGGGGGGGAGGATACGGGATTTAGAGGTGGAATGAAGAGAGGGAACAGGGGGAGTGGTGCAGGTGAAACAGGGAGGAAGAGGGGGGAACAGGGGGTGCTGTACAGGTGAAACAGGGATGGGGATGGGGGAACAGGGGGAGTGGTGCAGGTGAAACAGGGATGGGGATGGGGGAACAGGGGGAGTGGTGCAGGTGAAACAGGGATGGGGATGGGGGAACAGGGGGAGTGGTGTAGGTGAAACAGGGATGGGGATGGGGGAACAGGGGGAGTGGTGCAGGTGAAACAGGGATGGGGATGGGGGAACAGGTTATCTTGAGGTTATCTTGAGATAATTTCGGAGCTTTAGTGTCCCCGCGGCCCGGTCCTCGACCAGGCCTCCACCCCCAGGAAGCAACCCGTGACAGCTGACTAACACCCAGGTACCTATTTTACTGCTAGGTAACAGGGGCATAGGGGTGAAAGAAACTCTGCCCATTGTTTCTCGCCGGCGCCTGGGATCGAACCCAGAACCACAGGATCACAAGTCCAGCGTGCTGTCCGCTCGGCCGACAGGCTCCCTAAACAGAGGCTACAGTTAAGGAATTGCGCCCAGTAAATCCTCCCCGGCCAGGATACGAACCCATGACATAGCGCTCGCGGAACGCCAGGCGAGTGTCTTACCACTACACCACGGAGACCACGGAGAAAGGGGGAGTGGTGCAGGTGAAACAGGGATGGGGATGGGGGAACACGGGGGAGTGGTGCAGGTGAAACAGGGATGGGGATGGGGGAACAGGGGGAGTGGTGCAGGTGAAACAGGGATGGGGATGGGGGGAACAGGGGGAGTGGTGCAGGTGAAACAGGGAGGAAGAGGGGGAAACAGGGGGTGCTGTACAGGTGAAACAGGGATGGGGATGGGGGAACAGGGGGGAGTGGTGCAGGTGAAACAGGGATGCAGAGAGAGAAACAGGGGGAGTGGTGCAGGTGAAATAGGGATTAAAGGTAAATTTATATAAGTAGATAGATGGATGTTTACATTGATTGCTAAATATATACATTGACGGATAGACGGATGCATAGATGCATCCGTCTATCTGATGGATGGAAAGACATATGAGTAGATGGATGGATAGACAGAAGAGTTGATGGACGGATAAATGGAATATAAATGTATATAATGATAAATGGTTGGTTTATGGGAAGATAGATTGATGGATTGACAGATATAAGTAGATAGATGGATCCATTGATGGATTCATTTGTGCTTATCTCTTGAGGTTCTTCTTGAGATGATTTCGGGGCTTTAGTGTCCCCGCGGTCCGGTCCTCGACCAGGCCTCCACCCCCAGGAAGCAGCCCTTGACAGCTGACTAACACCCAGGTACCTGTTTTACTGCAAGGTAACAGGGGCACAGGGTGAAAGAAACTCTGCCCATTGTTTCTCTACGGCGCCCGGAATCGAACCCGGGACCACAGGATCACAAGTCCAGTGTCCAGTGTGCTGTCCGATCGGCCGACTGGCTCCCCGGTCGGAGGGGAGCCGGTGAACAGGCGAATCAGGTTAAAGAATATCGGTCGATTTGCTATTGCATCAACTGAGATTGGATATGGGACCATTAGGATTATAACCAACGAACTCTCTCCGTTTAGACAGTAGGCCTCCAGTTTGTGTGTGTGTATGTGTGTGTGTGTGTGTGTGTGTGTGTGTGTGTGTGTGTGTGTGTGTGTGTGTGTGTGTGTGTGTGTGTGTGTGTGTGTGTGTGTGTGTGTGTGTGTGTGTGTGTGTGTTAGAGAGAAATAGATGTAGTAGATATAAAAAAAGGAAAAATACGTATATTTGATAGGCGGGGTCCAAGAGCTAATAACTCGATTCTGCAGATACATATAGTAAATACAAGGAGAAAATAAATACACACACACACACACATTAATTGATAATGTACTGTTTTGTGTGCGTATCCATGTGTACTATTGTCAAGACCGACAGACACGTGAAGCTATGTGTGTGTATGTGTACCTGTAATTGAACTGACATGTGTACGGTAATTATCTGTATGTGTCCATTTTAAAGGTACACATTAGTGAATGTGTATTTATGTAAATTGATTGACATATGTACGTGTGCGCGCGATTAGTGTTACTGTAATTTATATGGTTAACATTTATACGTTTGAATGACATAGTTTCCCATTATTGTCACATTTTTTGTTACATGTCTACTATTGTCAAGATGGACAGACACGTCCAGCTATGAGTGTTTATGTGTACCAGTAATTGAACTGACATGTGTACTGCAACTATCTGCGTGTGTTCATTTTAAAGGAATATATTAGTGAATGTTTATTTATGTAAATTGATTGGAATATATATGTGGACGCTCGGTTAGTGTTACTGTAATTTATATGGTTAACGTTTGAATGACATAGTTTCCCCTCATTGTCACATTTTTTGTTACTATTGCGCTGTTCACTTTCACTCTCTCTGAATTCCGTGGACTAATTGTGCTCACGTGTGTTTGTGTAGGGAAGGGGAACCATAGGCTTTTCAAACAATAATTTGCAACTATTTCCTAAGAAACATTTCCAAATATCATTTAAGTTTCTAATAAGTATTCTTTTTCCTAACATACAAATCAATCACACAGTACCTAACCTCAGTCAGAAACACTTTTCTTACCATATCTCGCAACGTCTTTTGCATATATATCCTATCTTAAATAATTAACAATTTTAATTCATAACTGCCAACCCCCCTCCTATCCAAAGCTTTCAAAGCCACCAAACATCATTCCTTTCCCTTAACCTCTCCCAAATTATCTTTTGCACCAATTCACAAACTAGGAGGCTTTATAGCTGAGTGGACGTCGCTCTCGACTCGTAATCGTAGCTCATTCGATCCCACGGTGATGGAACAAACGGAAATCAGGAGAGTTTCTATCATTCTGATGCCCCTGTTACCTAGCAGTAAATATGTACCTGGGCGTTAGACAGCTGTTACGGGCTGCTTCCTGGGTGTGTGTGTGTGGAATGTTTTTTATTAGTTAGTAATAATTGATTGACAGTTGAGAGGCGGGCCGAAAGAGTAGAGCTCAACCCTCGCAAGCACAACTAGGTGAACACAACTAGATAAATACTAACCAAGCACGATCTCGACAATCCATTACACACACAACCCCCCCTTCCCCTCCCCCACCCCAACTCCCCAAATCGTTCTACCTAAGTCAATAAAAAATTAAGACAAATCAATTAATTCACCAAAAATACTAACTATAAATAAAGGAACCAAATTTGAGACATACAGCGACTCCAGCGTGGTCTAGTCGGAAGAGAACGTGTTCTCATCTGGATAGATTGCGATCGAGTCTGTCGGAACGGGTGTGTAACTGCAGGGCACAAATATTTGTGTGTCCCCTCCTGTAGCTGCCTCTGTTTCGACAGGTTCCCTGGATAGCTGGAATTGGCCTGGCCCTTGGAAAGTGGGGAAAGGGTGAAATCCGTTGGGCCCACGGATGGATACCTTGGATCCATGGACCTAGAGCAGGTCTAATCACCTGGGATTCGAACCCACGGTGGGAATAAGGGAGGAGATATAGGAAGGGGGGGGGGAGGATGTTTCCCTGGAACCAAACCTCACATAAACCCGGACACTCACACACACACACACACACACACACACACCCTCACCCGAACACTCACTGGGGCACTCACACTCACACATACCCATAGACTGTGATAAGGGAGACCATCTGAGGGGACACAGATGTCCTCCTGGACCCACAGGTATAACCGGACACACACGCACCCGGACACTCACAGGGACATTCACACTCACACACACTCGCCCGGACACTCACAGGGACACTCACACTCACACACATCCATAGACACAAACTGTGATAAGGGAGACCATCTGAGGGGACACAGATGGCCTCCTGGACACACAAGTATATATCAATATTTAATTTATTATATATTATTTAATTTTATTAAATAAGTAATCAAATTAATGTTTTTTAATAAATTATTATTTTATTAAATTATTAAATAATTATATTAATAAAACA
>NW_027189489.1:47500-62500 GCF_040958095.1 Procambarus clarkii
CGTGACAGCTGACTAACACCCAGGTACCTGTTTTACTGCAAGGTAACAGGGGCACAGGGTGAAAGAAACTCTGCCCATTGTTTCTCTACGGCGCCCGGGATCGAACCCGGGACCACAGGATCACAAGTCCAGTGTCCAGTGTGCTGTCCGATCGGCCGACTGGCTCCCCGGTCGGAGGGGAGCCGGTGAACAGGCGAATCAGGTTAAAGAATATCGGTCGATTTGCTATTGCATCAACTGAGATTGGATATGGGACCATTAGGATTATAACCAACGAACTCTCTCCGTTTAGACGGTAGGCCTCCAGTTTGTGTGTGTGTGTGTGTGTGTGTGTGTGTGTGTGTGTGTGTGTGTGTGTGTGTGTGTGTGTGTGTGTGTGTGTGTGTGTGTGTGTGTGTGTGTGTGTGTGTGTGTGTGTTAGAGAGAAATAGATGTAGTAGATATACAAAAAGGAAAAATACGTATATTTGATAGGCGGGGTCCAAGAGCTAATAACTCGATTCTGCTGATACATATAGTAAATACAAGGAGAAAATAAATACACACACACACACACACATTAATTGATAATGTACTGTTTTGTGTGCGTATCCATGTGTACTATTGTCAAGACCGACAGACACGTGAAGCTATGTGTGTGAATGTGTACCTGTAATTGAACTGACATGTGTACGGTAATTATCTGTATGTGTCCATTTTAAAGGTACACATTAGTGAATGTGTATTTATGTAAATTGATTGACATATGTACGTGTGCGCGCGATTAGTGTTACTGTAATTGATATGGTTAACATTTATACGTTTGAATGACATAGTTTCCCATTATTGTCACATTTTTTGTTACATGTCTACTATTGTCAAGATGGACAGACACGTCCAGCTATGAGTGTTTATGTGTACCAGTAATTGAACTGACATGTGTACTGCAACTATCTGCGTGTGTTCATTTTAACCCCTTAACTGCGTTGCCTCCAAATGTGACACCCCCGCAGTGCGCAGGAAATAAATTCTCTGGAAAAAATTCTTTTTTCTTTTTAAAGTGTCAAAAACACTTCCCTCAGTATGGGTATGTAAAAAAAAAGTTGAAATTGTACTTACTTTGGCTGCTATGGGATCTGGAAGTTGGGGCGTGACGTCATCATTCCCCGTGCGCCCGTGCCGTAAGCTCTCGGGGGCGGTGGGGCACTCGGGGCGGGGCGCGCGAGTTGCCGCGAATATATTTTCGTTCATTTTTTGCGCACCTTTCCAAATACATTTTCATTGTTTTTATGTGCCAATCCAATGTATAATGAACACGTACACTATAATATCGCAGTACAACATCCGTACTGTCCGTAGACACTGTGTTACGTGCATGAAACTTGTGTACACATATGCAGCACATATTTACTATGTATCATGCTAATTTGTGTATATATACAATCTATTTACATACTATACACTGTCACACACTATATACATTCATCATCAACACATTCAGAACACCGCGTAGCAGCTGCCTCGTATGGGCCAATAGCAGCTGTCCCGTATGGGCCAATAGCAGCTGCCTCGTATGGGCCAATAGCATCTGTCCCATATGGGCCAATAGCAGCTGCCTCGTATGGGCCAATAGCAGCTGCCCCATATGGGCCAATAGCAGCTGCCCCATATGGGCCAATAGCAGCTGCCCCGTATGGGCCAATAGCAGCTGCCCCGTATGGGCCAATAGCAGCTGCCCCGTATGGGCCAATAGCAGCTGCCCAGTATGGGCCAATAGCAGCTGCCCCGTATGGGCCAATAGCAGCTGCCCCGTATGGGCCAATAGCAGCTGCCCCGTATGGGCCAATAGCAGCTGCCCTGTATGGGCCAATAGCAGCTGCCCCGTATGGGCCAATAGCAGCTGCCCCGTATGGGCCAATAGCAGCTGCCTTGTATGGGCCAATAGCAGCTGCCTCGTATGGGCCAATAGCAGCTGCCTCGTATGGGACAACAGCAGCTGCCTCGTATGGGACAACAGCAGCTGCCTTGTATGGGCCAACAGCAGCTGCCTCGTTTGGGCCAATAGCAGCTGCCTCGTATGGGCCAATAGCAGCTGCCCCATATGGGCCAATAGCAGCTGCCCCATATGGGCCAATAGCAGCTGCCCCGTATGGGCCAATAGCAGCTGCCCCATATGGGCCAATAGCAGCTGCCCCGTATGGGCCAATAGCAGCTGCCCTGTATGGGCCAATTGCAGCTGCCTCGTATGGGACAACAGCAGCTGCCTTGTATGGGACAACAGCAGCTGCCTCGTATGGGCCAATAGCAGCTGCCTCGTATGGGCCAATAGCAGCTGCCTCGTATGGGCCAATAGCAGCTGCCCCATATGGGCCAATAGCAGCTGCCTTTTATGGGCCAATAGCAGCTGCCTCGTATGGGCCAATAGCAGCTGCCTCGTATGGGCCAATAGCAGCTGCCTCGTATGGGCCAATAGCAGGTGCCGCGTATGGGCCAATAGCAGCTGCCTCGTATGGGCCAATAGGAGCTGCCTCGTATGGGCCAATAGGAGCTGCCTCGTATGGGCCAATAGGAGCTGCTTCGTATGGGCCAATAGCAGCTGCCCCATATGGGCCAATAGCAGCTGCCTCGTATGGGCCAATAGCAGCTGCCTCGTATGGGCCAATAGCAGCTGCCTCGTATGGGCCAATAGCAGGTGCCGCGTATGGGCCAATAGCAGCTGCCTCGTATGGGCCAATAGGAGCTGCCTCGTATGGGCCAATAGGAGCTGCCTCGTATGGGCCAATAGGAGCTGCTTCGTATGGGCCAATATTAGCATTTGGCCATGAACACATTCAGAACACCTCGAGTGAGAGCAGCCACACCCAGGTAGTCTCCCTCACTCCAACATCTTACTCGCCAACATTGCTCCTCCCACCATATTGTTATAGTTCTTATTACACATGTTCTATATACCTATCTACATGTTTTATTTACCAGAACTATGCAAGTAAGCCGGTATTGTGTCCAAACAGTACAGTGGCCACCATACACTGCATGAAAAATCACACAGACGACGCTACGATTACGTCACCTCCCTCACCAAAATAGCTCCTCTCAACATTCTCCTGTTGCTGTTCTTACACTATATACACACACTATATATACCCATGTACATATGTGTTGCCCATAACGAACCACTAAGCTAGTATGGTGAGCAAAACATGAGTGGCAGCCACACACACAATGAGGCTACCTCAATTCTCGCCCTCCCTCATCAAAATTCCTCCTTCCACAATACTACGCACAACACTAATTATAACCACATTCCTGCTATTATCACAATCCTGGTCACTAATTCCTGTAAATGAATAATTGACCACACATTTTGAAAAGGAACCTAAGAAATCATTTGAAGATTCCTAGATGAACGAAATAATGCTGTGGTGCTGTGGCTAGCGCTGTGAACATCGTGAACAGCATTGAATCACTGATATTTGAACATTGTACCCAGTCATTATCACACTCAGGCTCTAATATAACACTATCATAGCTAAATAATACAAGTTATATATATATTTTGACATTATTAGGCGATGCTGTGGTCACATGCTGAACAGCAGTGCTGTGCGCTCATGCTGCGAGCGCCAGCCTTGGTTGCTCACTCACTACTGAGGCTCCCACACCCGGGAATGTGGACCACGATTTTTTTTAAAGATGGCGTCTGTTTACAAGAGCCCTGAGGAAGCTGATGTGAACCCCATGTGGCCGCGGGAGTTTTGAATGGAACGTGAAAAATACAAATACCCGGAGGCGCGTTGCGCAAACCAGACGCGAGCCTGCAGGCGCGTTGCGCAGTTTAAGGGTTTTAAAGGAATTTATTAGTGAATGTTTATTTATGTAAATTGATTGGAATATATATGTGGACGCTCGGTTAGTGTTACTGTAATTTATATGGTTAACGTTTGAATGACATAGTTTCCCCTCATTGTCACATTTTTTGTTACTATTGCGCTGTTCACTTTCACTCTCTCTGAATTCCGTGGACTAATTGTGCTCACGTGTGTTTGTGTAGGGAAGGGGAACCATAGGCTTTTCAAACAATAATTTACAACTATTTGCTAAGAAACATTTCCAAATATCATTTAAATTTCTAATAAGTATTCTTTTTCCTAACATACAAATCAATCACACAGTCACTAACCTCAGTCAGAAACACTTTTCTTACCATATCTCGCAACGTCTTTTGCATATATATCCTATCTTAAATAATTAACAATTTTAATTCATAACTGCCAACCCCCCTCCCATCCAAAGCTTTCAAAGCCACCAAACATCATTCCTTTCCCTTAACCTCTCCCAAATTATCTTTTGCACCAATTCACAAACTAGGAGGCTTTATAGCTGAGTGGACGTCGCTCTCGACTCGTAATCGTAGCTCATTCGATCCCACGGTGATGGAACAAACGGAAATCAGGAGAGTTTCTATCATTCTGATGCCCCTGTTACCTAGCAGTAAATATGTACCTGGGCGTTAGACAGCTGTTACGGGCTGCTTCCTGGGTGTGTGTGTGTGGAATGTTTTTTATTAGTTAGTAATAATTGATTGACAGTTGAGAGGCGGGCCGAAAGAGTAGAGCTCAACCCTCGCAAGCACAACTAGGTGAACACAACTAGATAAATACTAACCAAGCACGATCTCGACAATCCATTACACACACAACCCCCCCTCCCCCTCCCCCACCCCAACTCCCCAAATCGTTCTACCTAAGTCAATAAAAAATTAAGACAAATCAATTAATTCACCAAAAATACTAACTATAAATAAAGGAACCAAATTTGAGACATACAGCGACTCCAGCGTGGTCTAGTCGGAAGAGAACGTGTTCTCATCTGGATAGATTGCGATCGAGTCTGTCGGAACGGGTGTGTAACTGCAGGGCACAAATATTTGTGTGTCCCCTCCTGTAGCTGCCTCTGTTTCGACAGGTTCCCTGGATAGCTGGAATTGGCCTGGCCCTTGGAAAGTGGGGAAGGGGTGAAATCCGTTGGGCCCACGGATGGATACCTTGGATCCATGGACCTAGAGCAGGTCTAATCACCTGGGATTCGAACCCACGGTGGGAATAAGGGAGGAGATATGGGAAGGGGGGGGGGGAGGATGTTTCCCTGGAACCAAACCTCACATAAACCCGGACACTCACACACACACACACACACACACACACACCCTCACCCGAACACTCACTGGGGCACTCACACTCACACATACCCATAGACTGTGATAAGGGAGACCATCTGAGGGGACACAGATGTCCTCCTGGACCCACAGGTATAACCGGACACACACGCACCCGGACACTCACAGGGACATTCACACTCACACACACTCGCCCGGACACTCACAGGGACACTCACACTCACACACATCCATAGACACAAACTGTGATAAGGGAGACCATCTGAGGGGACACAGATGGCCTCCTGGACACACAAGTATATATCAATATTTAATTTATTATTTATTATTTAATTTTATTAAATAAGTAATCAAATTAATGTTTTTTTAATAAATTATTATTTTATTAAATTATTAAATAATTATATTAATAAAACAAATTAAATTAAATTTAATAATTAAATATTAATTATTTAATTTACAAATATGACAGATTTTATATATATATATATATATATATATATATATATATATATATATATATAATATATATATAATATATATATATATATATATATATATATATAATATATATATAAAATATATAAATAATATATATATATATATATATATATATATATATATATATATATATATATATATATATACATGCGAACAAGCCTTAATGGTCCCCAGGACTATATGCAACTGAAAACTCACATGCCAGAAGTGACTCGAACCCATACTGCCAGGAGCAATGCAACTGGTATGTACAGGACGCCTTAAACCGATTGTGTCAATTTTAAAGGAATATATTAGTGAATATTTATTGATGTAAATTGCTATATATATATATATATATATATATATATATATATATATATATATATATATATATATAAATATATATATATATTTATATATATATATATATATATATATATATATATATATATATATATATATATATATATATATATATATATATATATATATAAAGAGAATGTCTGTCAATGTTATGAGGCCACATGCTGGAGGCTGCAGCCATACACAGATTTATTTTAAAATTTATTCATTAATATATTATTAACGCTTATTATTACTAAATTAATGTATCTGTAGAGGGAATGGTCTGGGGTAGGGAACGGGCATAGGTTGGTCAGTGTTGATTTTAGCTAAAGGATTTAGTTATAATTATTAATTATTCTTATCACTCCCCCCCCCCCTACCAATTTAATTAAAGTTAATTGTAAAATAATGCTTAAGATGGCTGAAGACTTTTTCGTACTTAGAAAAAACCTAAATTAAACACATAAAGAAGTTTATTGATCCTGATTTAAGTTAAAGGAAGAGGTGCAAAGGTGGTGGTGGGGGGGGGGAGGATACGGGATTTAGAGGTGGAATGAAGAGAGGGAACAGGGGGAGTGGTGCAGGTGAAACAGGGAGGAAGAGGGGGGAACAGGGGGTGCTGTACAGGTGAAACAGGGATGGGGATGGGGGAACAGGGGGAGTGGTGCAGGTGAAACAGGGATGGGGATGGGGGAACAGGGGGAGTGGTGCAGGTGAAACAGGGATGGGGATGGGGGAACAGGGGGAGTGGTGTAGGTGAAACAGGGATGGGGATGGGGGAACAGGGGGAGTGGTGCAGGTGAAACAGGGATGGGGATGGGGGAACAGGGGGAGTGGTGCAGGTGAAACAGGGATGGGGATGGGGGAACACGGGGGAGTGGTGCAGGTGAAACAGGGATGGGGATGGGGGAACAGGGGGAGTGGTGCAGGTGAAACAGGGATGGGGATGGGGGGAACAGGGGGAGTGGTGCAGGTGAAACAGGGAGGAAGAGGGGGGAACAGGGGGTGCTGTACAGGTGAAACAGGGATGGGGATGGGGGAACAGGGGGGAGTGGTGCAGGTGAAACAGGGATGCAGAGGGAGAAACAGGGGGGAGTGGTGCAGGTGAAATAGGGATTAAAGGTAAATTTATATAAGTAGATAGATGGATGTTTACATTGATTGCTAAATATATACATTGACGGATAGACGGATGCATAGATGCATCCGTCTATCTGATAGATGGAGACATATGAGTAGATGGATGGATAGACAGAAGAGATGATGGACGGATAAATGGAATATAAATGTATATAATGATAAATGGTTGGTTTATGGGAAGATAGATTGATGGATTGACAGATATAAGTAGATAGATAGATGGATCCATTGATGGATTCATTTGTGCTTATCTCTTGAGGTTCTTCTTGAGATGATTTCGGGGCTTTAGTGTCCCCGCGGTCCGGTCCTCGACCAGGCCTCCACCCCCAGGAAGCAGCCCGTGACAGCTGACTAACACCCAGGTACCTGTTTTACTGCAAGGTAACAGGGGCACAGGGTGAAAGAAACTCTGCCCATTGTTTCTCTACGGCGCCCGGAATCGAACCCGGGACCACAGGATCACAAGTCCAGTGTCCAGTGTGCTGTCCGATCGGCCGACTGGCTCCCCGGTCGGAGGGGAGCCGGTGAACAGGCGAATCAGGTTAAAGAATATCGGTCGATTTGCTATTGCATCAACTGAGATTGGATATGGGACCATTAGGATTATAACCAACGAACTCTCTCCGTTTAGACGGTAGGCCTCCAGTTTGTGTGTGTGTGTGTGTGTGTGTGTGTGTGTGTGTGTGTGTGTGTGTGTGTGTGTGTGTGTGTGTGTGTGTGTGTGTGTGTGTGTGTTAGAGAGAAATAGATGTAGTAGATATAAAAAAAGGAAAAATACGTATATTTGATAGGCGGGGTCCAAGAGCTAATAACTCGATTCTGCAGATACATATAGTAAATACAAGGAGAAAATAAATACACACACACACACACACACATTAATTGATAATGTACTGTTTTGTGTGCGTATCCATGTGTACTATTGTCAAGACCGACAGACACGTGAAGCTATGTGTGTGAATGTGTACCTGTAATTGAACTGACATGTGTACGGTAATTATCTGTATGTGTCCATTTTAAAGGTACACATTAGTGAATGTGTATTTATGTAAATTGATTGACATATGTACGTGTGCGCGCGATTAGTGTTACTGTAATTGATATGGTTAACATTTATACGTTTGAATGACATAGTTTCCCATTATTGTCACATTTTTTGTTACATGTCTACTATTGTCAAGATGGACAGACACGTCCAGCTATGAGTGTTTATGTGTACCAGTAATTGAACTGACATGTGTACTGCAACTATCTGCGTGTGTTCATTTTAAAGGAATATATTAGTGAATGTTTATTTATGTAAATTGATTGGAATATATATGTGGACGCTCGGTTAGTGTTACTGTAATTTATATGGTTAACGTTTGAATGACATAGTTTCCCCTCATTGTCACATTTTTTGTTACTATTGCGCTGTTCACTTTCACTCTCTCTGAATTCCGTGGACTAATTGTGCTCACGTGTGTTTGTGTAGGGAAAGGGAACCATAGGCTTTTCAAACAATAATTTACAACTATTTGCTAAGAAACATTTCCAAATATCATTTAAATTTCTAATAAGTATTCTTTTTCCTAACATACAAATCAATCACACAGTCCCTAACCTCAGTCAGAAACACTTTTCTTACCATATCTCGCAACGTCTTTTGCATATATATCCTATCTTAAATAATTAACAATTTTAATTCATAACTGCCAACCCCCCTCCCATCCAAAGCTTTCAAAGCCACCAAACATCATTCCTTTCCCTTAACCTCTCCCAAATTATCTTTTGCACCAATTCACAAACTAGGAGGCTTTATAGCTGAGTGGACGTCGCTCTCGACTCGTAATCGTAGCTCATTCGATCCCACGGTGATGGAACAAACGGAAATCAGGAGAGTTTCTATCATTCTGATGCCCCTGTTACCTAGCAGTAAATATGTACCTGGGCGTTAGACAGCTGTTACGGGCTGCTTCCTGGGTGTGTGTGTGTGGAATGTTTTTTATTAGTTAGTAATAATTGATTGACAGTTGAGAGGCGGGCCGAAAGAGTAGAGCTCAACCCTCGCAAGCACAACTAGGTGAACACAACTAGATAAATACTAACCAAGCACGATCTCGACAATCCATTACACACACAACCCCCCCTCCCCCTCCCCCACCCCAACTCCCCAAATCGTTCTACCTAAGTCAATAAAAAATTAAGACAAATCAATTAATTCACCAAAAATACTAACTATAAATAAAGGAACCAAATTTGAGACATACAGCGACTCCAGCGTGGTCTAGTCGGAAGAGAACGTGTTCTCATCTGGATAGATTGCGATCGAGTCTGTCGGAACGGGTGTGTAACTGCAGGGCACAAATATTTGTGTGTCCCCTCCTGTAGCTGCCTATGTTTCGACAGGTTCCCTGGATAGCTGGAATTGGCCTGGCCCTTGGAAAGTGGGGAAGGGGTGAAATCCGTTGGGCCCACGGATGGATACCTTGGATCCATGGACCTAGAGCAGGTCTAATCACCTGGGATTCGAACCCACGGTGGGAATAAGGGAGGAGATATGGGAAGGGGGGGGGGGAGGACTTTTCCCTGGAACCAAACCTCACATAAACCCGGACACTCACACACACACACACACACACACACACACACACACCCTCACCCGAACACTCACTGGGGCACTCACACTCACACATACCCATAGACTGTGATAAGGGAGACCATCTGAGGGGACACAGATGTCCTCCTGGACCCACAGGTATAACCGGACACACACGCACCCGGACACTCACAGGGACATTCACACTCACACACACTCGCCCGGACACTCACAGGGACACTCACACTCACACACATCCATAGACACAAACTGTGATAAGGGAGACCATCTGAGGGGACACAGATGGCCTCCTGGACACACAAGTATATATCAATATTTAATTTATTATTTATTATTTAATTTTATTAAATAAGTAATCAAATTAATGTTTTTTTAATAAATTATTATTTTATTAAATTATTAAATAATTATATTAATAAAACAAATTAAATTAAATTTAATAATTAAATATTAATTATTTAATTTACAAATATGACAGATTTTATATATATATATATATATATATATATATATATATATATATATATATATATATATATATATATATATATATATATAATATATATATAATATATATATATAATATATATATATATATAATATATATATAAAATATATAAATAATATATATATATATATATATATACATGCGAACAAGCCTTAATGGTCCCCAGGACTATATGCAACTGAAAACTCACATGCCAGAAGTGACTCGAACCCATACTGCCAGGAGCAATGCAACTGGTATGTACAGGACGCCTTAAACCGATTGTGTCAATTTTAAAGGAATATATTAGTGAATATTTATTTATGTAAATTGCTATATATATATATATATGTATATATATATATATATATATATATATATATATATATATATATATATATTTATATATATATATATATATATATATATATATATATATATATATATATATATATATATAACTGAAAACTCACACCCCAGAAGTGACTCGAACCCATACTCCCAGAGTATGGGTTCGAGTCACTTCTGGGGTGTGAGTTTTCAGTTGCATATTGTCCTGGGGACCATTCAGGCTTGTTCGCATTTGTGTTCCTCACGTGTGCCCCAAAGAATGAGGTGATTTGGTAAAATGCTATGCCCAAGATTACTATCCGAGTGCCGGCGGTGGGGTGGTTCAAATAGCCTCGGCTATCACCTCATTATGTCCGGTCGTGATGGTCAAGTGGATTAAGGCGTCTTGTACATACCAGTTGCGTTGCTTCTGGGAGTATGGGTTCGAGTCACTTCTGGGGTGTGAGTTTTCAGTTGCATATTGTCCTGGGGACCATTCAGGCTTGTTCGCATATATATATATATATATATATAAAGAGAATGTCTGTCAATGTTATGAGGCCACATGCTGGAGGCTGCAGCCATACACAGATTTATTTTAAAATTTATTCATTAATATATTATTAACGCTTATTATTACTAAATTAATGTATCTGTAGAGGGAATGGTCTGGGGTAGGGAACGGGCATAGGTTGGTCAGTGTTGATTTTAGCTAAAGGATTTAGTTATAATTATTAATTATTCTTATCACTCCCCCCCCCCCCCTACCAATTTAATTAAAGTTAATTGTAAAATAATGCCTAAGATGGCTGAAGACTTTTTCGTACTTAGAAAAAACCTAAATTAAACACATAAAGAAGTTTATTGATCCTGATTTAAGTTAAAGGAAGAGGTGCAAAGGTGGTGGTGGGGGGGGGGGGAGGATACGGGATTTAGAGGTGGAATGAAGAGAGGGAACAGGGGGAGTGGTGCAGGTGAAACAGGGAGGAAGAGGGGGGAACAGGGGGTGCTGTACAGGTGAAACAGGGATGGGGATGGGGGAACAGGGGGAGTGGTGCAGGTGAAACAGGGATGGGGATGGGGGAACAGGGGGAGTGGTGCAGGTGAAACAGGGATGGGGATGGGGGAACAGGGGGAGTGGTGTAGGTGAAACAGGGATGGGGATGGGGGAACAGGGGGAGTGGTGCAGGTGAAACAGGGATGGGGATGGGGGAACAGGGGGAGTGGTGCAGGTGAAACAGGGATGGGGATGGGGGAACACGGGGGAGTGGTGCAGGTGAAACAGGGATGGGGATGGGGGAACAGGGGGAGTGGTGCAGGTGAAACAGGGATGGGGATGGGGGGAACAGGGGGAGTGGTGCAGGTGAAACAGGGAGGAAGAGGGGGGAACAGGGGGTGCTGTACAGGTGAAACAGGGATGGGGATGGGGGAACAGGGGGGAGTGGTGCAGGTGAAACAGGGATGCAGAGGGAGAAACAGGGGGGAGTGGTGCAGGTGAAATAGGGATTAAAGGTAAATTTATATAAGTAGATAGATGGATGTTTACATTGATTGCTAAATATATACATTGACGGATAGACGGATGCATAGATGCATCCGTCTATCTGATAGATGGAGACATATGAGTAGATGGATGGATAGACAGAAGAGATGATGGACGGATAAATGGAATATAAATGTATATAATGATAAATGGTTGGTTTATGGGAAGATAGATTGATGGATTGACAGATATAAGTAGATAGATAGATGGATCCATTGATGGATTCATTTGTGCTTATCTCTTGAGGTTCTTCTTGAGATGATTTCGGGGCTTTAGTGTCCCCGCGGTCCGGTCCTCGACCAGGCCTCCACCCCCAGGAAGCAGCCCGTGACAGCTGACTAACACCCAGGTACCTGTTTTACTGCAAGGTAACAGGGGCACAGGGTGAAAGAAACTCTGCCCATTGTTTCTCTACGGCGCCCGGAATCGAACCCGGGACCACAGGATCACAAGTCCAGTGTCCAGTGTGCTGTCCGATCGGCCGACTGGCTCCCCGGTCGGAGGGGAGCCGGTGAACAGGCGAATCAGGTTAAAGAATATCGGTCGATTTGCTATTGCATCAACTGAGATTGGATATGGGACCATTAGGATTATAATCAACGAACTCTCTCCGTTTAGACGGTAGGCCTCCAGTTTGTGTGTGTGTGTGTGTGTGTGTGTGTGTGTGTGTGTGTGTGTGTGTGTGTGTGTGTGTGTGTGTGTGTGTGTTAGAGAGAAATAGATGTAGTAGATATAAAAAAAAGAAAAATACGTATATTTGATAGGCGGGGTCCAAGAGCTAATAACTCGATTCTGCAGATACATATAGTAAATACAAGGAGAAAATAAATACACACACACACACACACATTAATTGATAATGTACTGTTTTGTGTGCGTATCCATGTGTACTATTGTCAAGACCGACAGACACGTGAAGCTATGTGTGTGAATGTGTACCTGTAATTGAACTGACATGTGTACGGTAATTATCTGTATGTGTCCATTTTAAAGGTACACATTAGTGAATGTGTATTTATGTAAATTGATTGACATATGTACGTGTGCGCGCGATTAGTGTTACTGTAATTGATATGGTTAACATTTATACGTTTGAATGACATAGTTTCCCATTATTGTCACATTTTTTGTTACATGTCTACTATTGTCAAGATGGACAGACACGTCCAGCTATGAGTGTTTATGTGTACCAGTAATTGAACTGACATGTGTACTGCAACTATCTGCGTGTGTTCATTTTAAAGGAATATATTAGTGAATGTTTATTTATGTAAATTGATTGGAATATATATGTGGACGCTCGGTTAGTGTTACTGTAATTTATATGGTTAACGTTTGAATGACATAGTTTCCCCTCATTGTCACATTTTTTGTTACTATTGCGCTGTTCACTTTCACTCTCTCTGAATTCCGTGGACTAATTGTGCTCACGTGTGTTTGTGTAGGGAAGGGGAACCATAGGCTTTTCAAACAATAATTTACAACTATTTGCTAAGAAACATTTCCAAATATCATTTAAATTTCTAATAAGTATTCTTTTTTCCTAACATACAAATCAATCACACAGTCACTAACCTCAGTCAGAAACACTTTTCTTACCATATCTCGCAACGTCTTTTGCATATATATCCTATCTTAAATAATTAACAATTTTAATTCATAACTGCCAACCCCCCTCCCATCCAAAGCTTTCAAAGCCACCAAACATCATTCCTTTCCCTTAACCTCTCCCAAATTATATTTTGCACCAATTCACAAACTAGGAGGCTTTATAGCTGAGTGGACGTCGCTCTCGACTCGTAATCGTAGCTCATTCGATCCCACGGTGATGGAACAAACGGAAATCAGGAGAGTTTCTATCATTCTGATGCCCCTGTTACCTAGCAGTAAATATGTACCTGGGCGTTAGACAGCTGTTACGGGCTGCTTCCTGGGTGTGTGTGTGTGGAATGTTTTTTATTAGTTAGTAATAATTGATTGACAGTTGAGAGGCGGGCCGAAAGAGTAGAGCTCAACCCTCGCAAGCACAACTAGGTGAACACAACTAGATAAATACTAACCAAGCACGATCTCGACAATCCATTACACACACAACCCCCCCTCCCCCTCCCCCACCCCAACTCCCCAAATCGTTCTACCTAAGTCAATAAAAAATTAAGACAAATCAATTAATTCACCAAAAATACTAACTATAAATAAAGGAACCAAATTTGAGACATACAGCGACTCCAGCGTGGTCTAGTCGGAAGAGAACGTGTTCTCATCTGGATAGATTGCGATCGAGTCTGTCGGAACGGGTGTGTAACTGCAGGGCACAAATATTTGTGTGTCCCCTCCTGTAGCTGCCTCTGTTTCGACAGGTTCCCTGGATAGCTGGAATTGGCCTGGCCCTTGGAAAGTGGGGAAGGGGTGAAATCCGTTGGGCCCACGGATGGATACCTTGGATCCATGGACCTAGAGCAGGTCTAATCACCTGGGATTCGAACCCACGGTGGGAATAAGGGAGGAGATATGGGAAGGGGGGGGGGGAGGATGTTTCCCTGGAACCAAACCTCACATAAACCCGGACACTCACACACACACACACACACACACACACACACCCTCACCCGAACACTCACTGGGGCACTCACACTCACACATACCCATAGACTGTGATAAGGGAGACCATCTGAGGGGACACAGATGTCCTCCTGGACCCACAGGTATAACCGGACACACACGCACCCGGACACTCACAGGGACATTCACACTCACACACACTCGCCCGGACACTCACAGGGACACTCACACTCACACACATCCATAGACACAAACTGTGATAAGGGAGACCATCTGAGGGGACACAGATGGCCTCCTGGACACACAAGTATATATCAATATTTAATTTATTATTTATTATTTAATTTTATTAAATA
>NW_027189489.1:65000-80000 GCF_040958095.1 Procambarus clarkii
ACAAGGAGAAAATAAATACACACACACACACACACATTAATTGATAATGTACTGTTTTGTGTGCGTATCCATGTGTACTATTGTCAAGACCGACAGACACGTGAAGCTATGTGTGTGAATGTGTACCTGTAATTGAACTGACATGTGTACGGTAATTATCTGTATGTGTCCATTTTAAAGGTACACATTAGTGAATGTGTATTTATGTAAATTGATTGACATATGTACGTGTGCGCGCGATTAGTGTTACTGTAATTGATATGGTTAACATTTATACGTTTGAATGACATAGTTTCCCATTATTGTCACATTTTTTGTTACATGTCTACTATTGTCAAGATGGACAGACACGTCCAGCTATGAGTGTTTATGTGTACCAGTAATTGAACTGACATGTGTACTGCAACTATCTGCGTGTGTTCATTTTAAAGGAATATATTAGTGAATGTTTATTTATGTAAATTGATTGGAATATATATGTGGACGCTCGGTTAGTGTTACTGTAATTTATATGGTTAACGTTTGAATGACATAGTTTCCCCTCATTGTCACATTTTTTGTTACTATTGCGCTGTTCACTTTCACTCTCTCTGAATTCCGTGGACTAATTGTGCTCACGTGTGTTTGTGTAGGGAAGGGGAACCATAGGCTTTTCAAACAATAATTTACAACTATTTGCTAAGAAACATTTCCAAATATCATTTAAATTTCTAATAAGTATTCTTTTTCCTAACATACAAATCAATCACACAGTCACTAACCTCAGTCAGAAACACTTTTCTTACCATATCTCGCAACGTCTTTTGCATATATATCCTATCTTAAATAATTAACAATTTTAATTCATAACTGCCAACCCCCCTCCCATCCAAAGCTTTCAAAGCCACCAAACATCATTCCTTTCCCTTAACCTCTCCCAAATTATCTTTTGCACCAATTCACAAACTAGGAGGCTTTATAGCTGAGTGGACGTCGCTCTCGACTCGTAATCGTAGCTCATTCGATCCCACTGTAACGGGGGGTGGGGGAAATAGCTCTATCTTGTCCATTATTCCACCCCCCAGTTAACTAACGAGGCCGGGGGAAACAGCTCTCTCTAGTCCGTTATCCCGTCCCCAGTTAGCTAACTATTCCAGAGCACTCCCAGAGTTCCTAAGGCAACCTCTCTCGTTCAACACCTTGTAACCTAGGTATTTGACTACCTAGGTGCTAAGACTACAAGGCGCCGAGACTTGATCAGCTACCCGGAACTCTAGAGAGTACTCTAGAATACAGAAACATTGCCCCAAACGTATAAGAGAAAACGAAAGGAAAGAAATGAATAGTGAAGTAATTAGTGAGGGTTTGGGGTGAGAGAGGAGAGAGGTGGGAGGAGCGAGGAGGGTCATTAGTTGAAAGTGAGAGTTTAGAGAGGGGTGGAGGGAGAGGAGTAGATAGGTAGAAGTAGAAGAGTAGATAGTAGAAGTAGAAGAGTAAATAGTAGAAGAAGAAATGCTGCCACCATCCATTCATGATCATTACATACAAGACAAGGAATGGAACTTGCCTGTATCACAAAATTCTCAAAGGATGTTATCATGAGTTCATTATTAGTATGTTCCCTCTGTACCATGTATCAACTCCAAACATGTACTCGTTAATATCATGAAACCAGTAACCACAGAGGTTTTCTCACCTCAACTCAAATCTCTAGGGAACAAAGTTAAACACAATTTAAATAATAAATTCATAATTATATTTCCCATGAAGTATCATAATTTAGCAATTAAATTAAAATGTTAAAGAGAGTCATCATCCAAGAATTCGAGAACCCTACAACTTGACTGCCCCTGATCATCACACAACATATGTAAACACGACCAAGTCACCTTACTGCTCAACTCACCAAGTGTCTCTGCCTATAGCTGGATAGAGGGGGGGGGTCTGTAGTTTGACAGAGACTCCCGCCCTGCCGGCCGACAGCCTCCCTGCTAGGGCCGTCTCCTCTGCAATCCTGACTGCCGTTCTGTCTGTTAATGCTTTTCTGCTGGATAGCTCTCCGAGTTTATATTGGGGAACCTAGTAGCTAACTCCGCCCACAAGTAGATAGCCTCCGGCACTACCAAGCCACTCCTTAAACGTCGGCTTGTTTGAAGGCTACCAGACTACAATTAAGAGCTTAGCGGAAGCAAGGTGAAATTCTCATGATCTGACCTCAGGTCACTTGAGGTCATTAGCGCTTTGAGGTGTGAGATCTCAGGCAGACAACTGGCGCCTCTCAGATCCTTGTCTGTGACTCATGTACTCTATATATATTTTAAATAAACTAACTCAAACACTTTTACAGTGTTACATCTCCCCTTCTCCCCGAAATAAAGTTTTTGCAACACTGCTAAAGCAAGCTAGCTGTGTGCAACAACTTTATTAACGAAAAAAAAAAATACATCCTAGCTAAACAAATATACATCATCCTACTCTAAAAAAATGAAATATGTAGACAGACGTCCATTGTCTCTGGCTGGGCGACGTCACTGCTTGGTCTTGTAGATAATCCTGTACCACATTTCTTCAACACAACTGCCTCCGTCGCTTCTCCGTCGTTAACGCACAACAACCCTTGGTCAACCCGAAAGCCGTTACTACTTGAACTGCGCACAGGACCGTGGAATTCGGTTGTCCCAGCTGATCTGTAATTGGCCCTACGTCAGTCACCATGAGAGACGTATATTGGGGTTCTTCACAGCTATAGGGACTACAAGTTTCGAGACCTTCATATAGTTGCCAACAGTAGAAATCCCATCCTACTCTTCTTCCTCCCTGTTGCTCCAGCACGCCTCCTTCAGAGAGCTACTTCTGACAGCCACATAAAGTCCGCACGACACAGGATGAATCACTCAACAGAGCAACATGCTTGCAGGAGGGGCGGCCAGTTAAGGCAAACGATCCTGTCTTGCAATGATGCTGACACCAGCAAGGGACACGAGGCATCGTGTCTCACTCAGCTTGTCTTATCTTCTTCTTCTTCTTTCTTCTTCCTTCTTCTCTCTTCCTTCTTCTCTCTTCTTTCTTCTCTCTTCTTTCTTCTCTCTTCTTTCTTCTCTCTTCTTTCTTCTCTCTTCTTTCTTCTCTCTTCCTCCTCCCATGGGTCTTTGACAAGCGACCTGGGGTCCATTGGGGTCCGTCCGTCCTGGGGTCCATCCTGGGTAGACCGATGTTGGTGGGACAGACTGGAGTCGTTGTTGCTCCTCTTCCATCTTTACTGGGTCGTCTGGGGTCGTCTGCAGAACGACCTGGGGTCCACTGGGGGTCCGTAAGTCTTGGGGTCCACTGGGGTCCGTCCGTCCTGGGGTCCACTGGGTAGACCAATGTTGACCGACCGAGAGGGCTGCATCTTTGTGTCCCCTGGGGTGGTGGTGGTGGTGGAGCCATGACCTCCAGGTAGTGGGCTGGTCGTCGAGGTGGTGATAAACGCCCCTGAGTGTGGTACACAGCAGCCGTCTCTCTCTTCTGTATATGCGTCGCGCCTCTCCTCTGGCTCCCACCTGTGGGTGAACAGAAAGGCGACAATACCCGTGTTCCATCTTGTTGTGTGACCCTGTAGTTTGTATAGGGTTCACACAGTCCAATTATAAGCTCTCCTCCTGGCAACAACTACACTTAAATTTTTAATAATCCAATTAACTCTGAATGATATTGACTTGGTGGAACATAAAACAGTAACAGAGTAAAGTTAGAGAAGAGAGAATAAGGTCATCACTACTTTTAACTTGTCAAAAAAAAAAAAATCAACACTAATAGACAAAACACTAGCCTAAACTTAACTGTACCGTTCCTAATCTTAAGTACATAATTAACCATTACTCCCACCCTTAACCTACAGCCACCTACGTGACCCAGAGTGTTTCCCTAGCATCTCCGCCGGTCAACAACTCCAAACTGTTGCCACCCCTGTGACCAGACTTCAAACGCCAGGCGTCCCCAACGTGAAGTCTACTGACATACTAAGCCTCCCCCTAGCATGCTGTACAATACCAGTACACCTCGGGTTATTGCGTTCAAATGGAGTAAAACAGTCGATCGCAATAATCTGAGCAGAACCACTAAAAACTACTTAAAATCTACACCTGCCACTCCCCACTGACCTGGAGACCAGCGGTGGCTGGGTGTCCCCGTGGGACATGCGAGGTCACCTGTCACACTCAGCTGACCTGCACTACCAACACCGCTAAGTTCCAAAATCGCCAAATCTTATTACTAACATAAATCACTACACACGCAAGTTCTGGTGAACATTCCCTGAACACCACAAAACTCACAAAATCACTAAACCACAACACTAGAGAATCACTATCTCCTAGCCTGAAAAAAAGTTCGCTAACTCGCGAATAATAAACACCTGTCAAGATCTCCCTGATAGCGCCTGAGCGGCAAAAAGACACGTGGGACTGAACAATGTTAAAAGAACACCAACTACCTACAGCATTGTTCAACACCGCTGCCAACATTGTAACGGGGGGTGGGGGAAATTGCTCAAACTTGTCCATTATTCCACCCCCCAGTTAACTAACGAGGCCGGGGGAAACAGCTCTCTCTAGTCCGTTATCCCGTCCCCAGTTAGCTAACTATTCCAGAGCACTCCCAGAGTTCCTAAGGCAACCTCTCTCGTTCAACACCTTGTAACCTAGGTATTTGACTACCTAGGTGCTAAGACTACAAGGCGCCGAGACTTGATCAGCTACCCGGAACTCTAGAGAGTACTCTAGAATACAGAAACATTGCCCCAAACGTATAAGAGAAAACGAAAGGAAAGAAATGAATAGTGAAGTAATTAGTGAGGGTTTGGGGTGAGAGAGGAGAGAGGTGGGAGGAGCGAGGAGGGTCATTAGTTGAAAGTGAGAGTTTAGAGAGGGGTGGAGGGAGAGGAGTAGATAGGTAGAAGTAGAAGAGTAGATAGTAGAAGTAGAAGAGTAAATAGTAGAAGAAGAAATGCTGCCACCATCCATTCATGATCATTACATACAAGACAAGGAATGGAACTTGCCTGTATCACAAAATTCTCAAAGGATGTTATCATGAGTTCATTATTAGTATGTTCCCTCTGTACCATGTATCAACTCCAAACATGTACTCGTTAATATCATGAAACCAGTAACCACAGAGGTTTTCTCACCTCAACTCAAATCTCTAGGGAACAAAGTTAAACACAATTTAAATAATAAATTCATAATTATATTTCCCATGAAGTATCATAATTTAGCAATTAAATTAAAATGTTAAAGAGAGTCATCATCCAAGAATTCGAGAACCCTACAACTTGACTGCCCCTGATCATCACACAACATATGTAAACACGACCAAGTCACCTTACTGCTCAACTCACCAAGTGTCTCTGCCTATAGCTGGATAGAGGGGGGGGGTCTGTAGTTTGACAGAGACTCCCGCCCTGCCGGCCGACAGCCTCCCTGCTAGGGCCGTCTCCTCTGCAATCCTGACTGCCGTTCTGTCTGTTAATGCTTTTCTGCTGGATAGCTCTCCGAGTTTATATTGGGGAACCTAGTAGCTAACTCCGCCCACAAGTAGATAGCCTCCGGCACTACCAAGCCACTCCTTAAACGTCGGCTTGTTTGAAGGCTACCAGACTACAATTAAGAGCTTAGCGGAAGCAAGGTGAAATTCTCATGATCTGACCTCAGGTCACTTGAGGTCATTAGCGCTTTGAGGTGTGAGATCTCAGGCAGACAACTGGCGCCTCTCAGATCCTTGTCTGTGACTCATGTACTCTATATATATTTTAAATAAACTAACTCAAACACTTTTACAGTGTTACACCACGGTGATGGAACAAACGGAAATCAGGAGAGTTTCTATCATTCTGATGCCCCTGTTACCTAGCAGTAAATATGTACCTGGGCGTTAGACAGCTGTTACGGGCTGCTTCCTGGGTGTGTGTGTGTGGAATGTTTTTTATTAGTTAGTAATAATTGATTGACAGTTGAGAGGCGGGCCGAAAGAGTAGAGCTCAACCCTCGCAAGCACAACTAGGTGAACACAACTAGATAAATACTAACCAAGCACGATCTCGACAATCCATTACACACACAACCCCCCCTCCCCCTCCCCCACCCCAACTCCCCAAATCGTTCTACCTAAGTCAATAAAAAATTAAGACAAATCAATTAATTCACCAAAAATACTAACTATAAATAAAGGAACCAAATTTGAGACATACAGCGACTCCAGCGTGGTCTAGTCGGAAGAGAACGTGTTCTCATCTGGATAGATTGCGATCGAGTCTGTCGGAACGGGTGTGTAACTGCAGGGCACAAATATTTGTGTGTCCCCTCCTGTAGCTGCCTCTGTTTCGACAGGTTCCCTGGATAGCTGGAATTGGCCTGGCCCTTGGAAAGTGGGGAAGGGGTGAAATCCGTTGGGCCCACGGATGGATACCTTGGATCCATGGACCTAGAGCAGGTCTAATCACCTGGGATTCGAACCCACGGTGGGAATAAGGGAGGAGATATGGGAAGGGGGGGGGGGAGGATGTTTCCCTGGAACCAAACCTCACATAAACCCGGACACTCACACACACACACACACACCCTCACCCGAACACTCACTGGGGCACTCACACTCACACACACCCATAGACTGTGATAAGGGAGACCATCTGAGGGGACACAGATGTCCTCCTGGACCCACTGGTATATCCGGACACACACGCACCCGGACACTCACAGGGACATTCACACTCACACACACTCGCCCGGACACTCACAGGGACACTCACACTCACACACATCCATAGACACAAACTGTGATAAGGGAGACCATCTGAGGGGACACAGATGGCCTCCTGGACACACAAGTATATATCAATATTTAATTTATTATTTATTATTTAATTTTATTAAATAAGTAATCAAATTAATGTTTTTTTAATAAATTATTATTTTATTAAATTATTAAATAATTATATTAATAAAACAAATTAAATTAAATTTAATAATTAAATATTAATTATTTAATTTACAAATATGACAGATTTTATATATATATATATATATATATATATATATATATATATATATATATATATATATATATATAATATATATATAATATATATATATATATATATATATATATATATATATATAATATATATATAAAATATATAAATAATATATATATATATATATATATATATATATATATATATATATATACATGCGAACAAGCCTTAATGGTCCCCAGGACTATATGCAACTGAAAACTCACATGCCAGAAGTGACTCGAACCCATACTGCCAGGAGCAATGCAACTGGTATGTACAGGACGCCTTAAACCGATTGTGTCAATTTTAAAGGAATATATTAGTGAATATTTATTGATGTAAATTGCTATATATATATATATATATATATATATATATATATATATATATATATATATATATATATTTAAGGCACAACTCTTCTAAACACGAGAGTGAAGTATACAACTTTAGAACACTTTCCCACCAGGAGACTCGAACCCTAGCCAGCACAGAAGCCTTCCAGCAACTGGCATAACAGGTACGCCTTAACCCACTCCACCACCCACTCAGACTCTTAAAAGAGATGGTAATTTCGGAGTATTTAAATACACCAAAGATCATCACCTCCCAAGAGCACCAGAGCAAGTGAGGGGTCATTTAGACGTTAATTTCATCAAGTCCCTGTTAATATGGGAAGACACAGTGTCTATGCTTAAGGCACAACTCTTCTAAACACGAGAGTGAAGTATACAACTTTAGAACACTTTCCCACCAGGAGACTCGAACCCTAGCCAGCACAGAAGCCTTCCAGCAACTGGCATAACAGGTACGCCTTAACCCACTCCACCACCCACTCAGACTCTTAAAAGAGATGGTAATTTCGGAGTATTTAAATACACCAAAGATCATCACCTCCCAAGAGCACCAGAGCAAGTGAGGGGTCATTTAGACGTTAATTTCATCAAGTCCCTGTTAATATGGGAAGACACAGTGTCTATGCTTAAGGCACAACTCTTCTAAACACGAGAGTGAAGTATACAACTTTAGAACACTTTCCCACCAGGAGACTCGAACCCTAGCCAGCACAGAAGCCTTCCAGCAACTGGCATAACAGGTACGCCTTAACCCACTCCACCACCCACTCAGACTCTTAAAAGAGATGGTAATTTCGGAGTATTTAAATACACCAAAGATCATCACCTCCCAAGAGCACCAGAGCAAGTGAGGGGTCATTTAGACGTTAATTTCATCAAGTCCCTGTTAATATGGGAAGACACAGTGTCTATGCTTAAGGCACAACTCTTCTAAACACGAGAGTGAAGTATACAACTTTAGAACACTTTCCCACCAGGAGACTCGAACCCTAGCCAGCACAGAAGCCTTCCAGCAACTGGCATAACAGGTACGCCTTAACCCACTCCACCACCCACTCAGACTCTTAAAAGAGATGGTAATTTCGGAGTATTTAAATACACCAAAGATCATCACCTCCCAAGAGCACCAGAGCAAGTGAGGGGTCATTTAGACGTTAATTTCATCAAGTCCCTGTTAATATGGGAAGACACAGTGTCTATGCTTAAGGCACAACTCTTCTAAACACGAGAGTGAAGTATACAACTTTAGAACACTTTCCCACCAGGAGACTCGAACCCTAGCCAGCACAGAAGCCTTCCAGCAACTGGCATAACAGGTACGCCTTAACCCACTCCACCACCCACTCAGACTCTTAAAAGAGATGGTAATTTCGGAGTATTTAAATACACCAAAGATCATCACCTCCCAAGAGCACCAGAGCAAGTGAGGGGTCATTTAGACGTTAATTTCATCAAGTCCCTGTTAATATGGGAAGACACAGTGTCTATGCTTAAGGCACAACTCTTCTAAACACGAGAGTGAAGTATACAACTTTAGAACACTTTCCCACCAGGAGACTCGAACCCTAGCCAGCACAGAAGCCTTCCAGCAACTGGCATAACAGGTACGCCTTAACCCACTCCACCACCCACTCAGACTCTTAAAAGAGATGGTAATTTCGGAGTATTTAAATACACCAAAGATCATCACCTCCCAAGAGCACCAGAGCAAGTGAGGGGTCATTTAGACGTTAATTTCATCAAGTCCCTGTTAATATGGGAAGACACAGTGTCTATGCTTAAGGCACAACTCTTCTAAACACGAGAGTGAAGTATACAACTTTAGAACACTTTCCCACCAGGAGACTCGAACCCTAGCCAGCACAGAAGCCTTCCAGCAACTGGCATAACAGGTACGCCTTAACCCACTCCACCACCCACTCAGACTCTTAAAAGAGATGGTAATTTCGGAGTATTTAAATACACCAAAGATCATCACCTCCCAAGAGCACCAGAGCAAGTGAGGGGTCATTTAGACGTTAATTTCATCAAGTCCCTGTTAATATGGGAAGACACAGTGTCTATGCTTAAGGCACAACTCTTCTAAACACGAGAGTGAAGTATACAACTTTAGAACACTTTCCCACCAGGAGACTCGAACCCTAGCCAGCACAGAAGCCTTCCAGCAACTGGCATAACAGGTACGCCTTAACCCACTCCACCACCCACTCAGACTCTTAAAAGAGATGGTAATTTCGGAGTATTTAAATACACCAAAGATCATCACCTCCCAAGAGCACCAGAGCAAGTGAGGGGTCATTTAGACGTTAATTTCATCAAGTCCCTGTTAATATGGGAAGACACAGTGTCTATGCTTAAGGCACAACTCTTCTAAACACGAGAGTGAAGTATACAACTTTAGAACACTTTCCCACCAGGAGACTCGAACCCTAGCCAGCACAGAAGCCTTCCAGCAACTGGCATAACAGGTACGCCTTAACCCACTCCACCACCCACTCAGACTCTTAAAAGAGATGGTAATTTCGGAGTATTTAAATACACCAAAGATCATCACCTCCCAAGAGCACCAGAGCAAGTGAGGGGTCATTTAGACGTTAATTTCATCAAGTCCCTGTTAATATGGGAAGACACAGTGTCTATGCTTAAGGCACAACTCTTCTAAACACGAGAGTGAAGTATACAACTTTAGAACACTTTCCCACCAGGAGACTCGAACCCTAGAACAGCACGTGTTCTAAAGTTGTATACTTCACTCTCGTGTTTAGAAGAGTTGTGCCTTAAGCATAGACACTGTGTCTTCCCATATTAACAGGGACTTGATGAAATTAACGTCTAAATGACCCCTCACTTGCTCTGGTGCTCTTGGGAGGTGATGATCTTTGGTGTATTTAAATACTCCGAAATTACCATCTCTTTTAAGAGTCTGAGTGGGTGGTGGAGTGGGTTAAGGCGTACCTGTTATGCCAGTTGCTGGAAGGCTTCTGTGCTGGCTAGGGTTCGAGTCTCCTGGTGGGAAAGTGTTCTAAAGTTGTATACTTCACTCTCGTGTTTAGAAGAGTTGTGCCTTAAGCATAGACACTGTGTCTTCCCATATTAACAGGGACTTGATGAAATTAACGTCTAAATGACCCCTCACTTGCTCTGGTGCTCTTGGGAGGTGATGATCTTTGGTGTATTTAAATACTCCGAAATTACCATCTCTTTTAAGAGTCTGAGTGGGTGGTGGAGTGGGTTAAGGCGTACCTGTTATGCCAGTTGCTGGAAGGCTTCTGTGCTGGCTAGGGTTCGAGTCTCCTGGTGGGAAAGTGTTCTAAAGTTGTATACTTCACTCTCGTGTTTAGAAGAGTTGTGCCTTAAGCATAGACACTGTGTCTTCCCATATTAACAGGGACTTGATGAAATTAACGTCTAAATGACCCCTCACTTGCTCTGGTGCTCTTGGGAGGTGATGATCTTTGGTGTATTTAAATACTCCGAAATTACCATCTCTTTTAAGAGTCTGAGTGGGTGGTGGAGTGGGTTAAGGCGTACCTGTTATGCCAGTTGCTGGAAGGCTTCTGTGCTGGCTAGGGTTCGAGTCTCCTGGTGGGAAAGTGTTCTAAAGTTGTATACTTCACTCTCGTGTTTAGAAGAGTTGTGCCTTAAGCATAGACACTGTGTCTTCCCATATTAACAGGGACTTGATGAAATTAACGTCTAAATGACCCCTCACTTGCTCTGGTGCTCTTGGGAGGTGATGATCTTTGGTGTATTTAAATACTCCGAAATTACCATCTCTTTTAAGAGTCTGAGTGGGTGGTGGAGTGGGTTAAGGCGTACCTGTTATGCCAGTTGCTGGAAGGCTTCTGTGCTGGCTAGGGTTCGAGTCTCCTGGTGGGAAAGTGTTCTAAAGTTGTATACTTCACTCTCGTGTTTAGAAGAGTTGTGCCTTAAGCATAGACACTGTGTCTTCCCATATTAACAGGGACTTGATGAAATTAACGTCTAAATGACCCCTCACTTGCTCTGGTGCTCTTGGGAGGTGATGATCTTTGGTGTATTTAAATACTCCGAAATTACCATCTCTTTTAAGAGTCTGAGTGGGTGGTGGAGTGGGTTAAGGCGTACCTGTTATGCCAGTTGCTGGAAGGCTTCTGTGCTGGCTAGGGTTCGAGTCTCCTGGTGGGAAAGTGTTCTAAAGTTGTATACTTCACTCTCGTGTTTAGAAGAGTTGTGCCTTAAGCATAGACACTGTGTCTTCCCATATTAACAGGGACTTGATGAAATTAACGTCTAAATGACCCCTCACTTGCTCTGGTGCTCTTGGGAGGTGATGATCTTTGGTGTATTTAAATACTCCGAAATTACCATCTCTTTTAAGAGTCTGAGTGGGTGGTGGAGTGGGTTAAGGCGTACCTGTTATGCCAGTTGCTGGAAGGCTTCTGTGCTGGCTAGGGTTCGAGTCTCCTGGTGGGAAAGTGTTCTAAAGTTGTATACTTCACTCTCGTGTTTAGAAGAGTTGTGCCTTAAGCATAGACACTGTGTCTTCCCATATTAACAGGGACTTGATGAAATTAACGTCTAAATGACCCCTCACTTGCTCTGGTGCTCTTGGGAGGTGATGATCTTTGGTGTATTTAAATACTCCGAAATTACCATCTCTTTTAAGAGTCTGAGTGGGTGGTGGAGTGGGTTAAGGCGTACCTGTTATGCCAGTTGCTGGAAGGCTTCTGTGCTGGCTAGGGTTCGAGTCTCCTGGTGGGAAAGTGTTCTAAAGTTGTATACTTCACTCTCGTGTTTAGAAGAGTTGTGCCTTAAGCATAGACACTGTGTCTTCCCATATTAACAGGGACTTGATGAAATTAACGTCTAAATGACCCCTCACTTGCTCTGGTGCTCTTGGGAGGTGATGATCTTTGGTGTATTTAAATACTCCGAAATTACCATCTCTTTTAAGAGTCTGAGTGGGTGGTGGAGTGGGTTAAGGCGTACCTGTTATGCCAGTTGCTGGAAGGCTTCTGTGCTGGCTAGGGTTCGAGTCTCCTGGTGGGAAAGTGTTCTAAAGTTGTATACTTCACTCTCGTGTTTAGAAGAGTTGTGCCTTAAGCATAGACACTGTGTCTTCCCATATTAACAGGGACTTGATGAAATTAACGTCTAAATGACCCCTCACTTGCTCTGGTGCTCTTGGGAGGTGATGATCTTTGGTGTATTTAAATACTCCGAAATTACCATCTCTTTTAAGAGTCTGAGTGGGTGGTGGAGTGGGTTAAGGCGTACCTGTTATGCCAGTTGCTGGAAGGCTTCTGTGCTGGCTAGGGTTCGAGTCTCCTGGTGGGAAAGTGTTCTAAAGTTGTATACTTCACTCTCGTGTTTAGAAGAGTTGTGCCTTAAGCATAGACACTGTGTCTTCCCATATTAACAGGGACTTGATGAAATTAACGTCTAAATGACCCCTCACTTGCTCTGGTGCTCTTGGGAGGTGATGATCTTTGGTGTATTTAAATACTCCGAAATTACCATCTCTTTTAAGAGTCTGAGTGGGTGGTGGAGTGGGTTAAGGCGTACCTGTTATGCCAGTTGCTGGAAGGCTTCTGTGCTGGCTAGGGTTCGAGTCTCCTGGTGGGAAAGTGTTCTAAAGTTGTATACTTCACTCTCGTGTTTAGAAGAGTTGTGCCTTAAGCATAGACACTGTGTCTTCCCATATTAACAGGGACTTGATGAAATTAACGTCTAAATGACCCCTCACTTGCTCTGGTGCTCTTGGGAGGTGATGATCTTTGGTGTATTTAAATACTCCGAAATTACCATCTCTTTTAAGAGTCTGAGTGGGTGGTGGAGTGGGTTAAGGCGTACCTGTTATGCCAGTTGCTGGAAGGCTTCTGTGCTGGCTAGGGTTCGAGTCTCCTGGTGGGAAAGTGTTCTAAAGTTGTATACTTCACTCTCGTGTTTAGAAGAGTTGTGCCTTAAGCATAGACACTGTGTCTTCCCATATTAACAGGGACTTGATGAAATTAACGTCTAAATGACCCCTCACTTGCTCTGGTGCTCTTGGGAGGTGATGATCTTTGGTGTATTTAAATACTCCGAAATTACCATCTCTTTTAAGAGTCTGAGTGGGTGGTGGAGTGGGTTAAGGCGTACCTGTTATGCCAGTTGCTGGAAGGCTTCTGTGCTGGCTAGGGTTCGAGTCTCCTGGTGGGAAAGTGTTCTAAAGTTGTATACTTCACTCTCGTGTTTAGAAGAGTTGTGCCTTAAGCATAGACACTGTGTCTTCCCATATTAACAGGGACTTGATGAAATTAACGTCTAAATGACCCCTCACTTGCTCTGGTGCTCTTGGGAGGTGATGATCTTTGGTGTATTTAAATACTCCGAAATTACCATCTCTTTTAAGAGTCTGAGTGGGTGGTGGAGTGGGTTAAGGCGTACCTGTTATGCCAGTTGCTGGAAGGCTTCTGTGCTGGCTAGGGTTAGAGTCTCCTGGTGGGAAAGTGTTCTAAAGTTGTATACTTCACTCTCGTGTTTAGAAGAGTTGTGCCTTAAGCATAGACACTGTGTCTTCCCATATTAACAGGGACTTGATGAAATTAACGTCTAAATGACCCCTCACTTGCTCTGGTGCTCTTGGGAGGTGATGATCTTTGGTGTATTTAAATACTCCGAAATTACCATCTCTTTTAAGAGTCTGAGTGGGTGGTGGAGTGGGTTAAGGCGTACCTGTTATGCCAGTTGCTGGAAGGCTTCTGTGCTGGCTAGGGTTCGAGTCTCCTGGTGGGAAAGTGTTCTAAAGTTGTATACTTCACTCTCGTGTTTAGAAGAGTTGTGCCTTAAGCATAGACACTGTGTCTTCCCATATTAACAGGGACTTGATGAAATTAACGTCTAAATGACCCTCACTTGCTCTGGTGCTCTTGGGAGGTGATGATCTTTGGTGTATTTAAATACTCCGAAATTACCATCTCTTTTAAGAGTCTGAGTGGGTGGTGGAGTGGGTTAAGGCGTACCTGTTATGCCAGTTGCTGGAAGGCTTCTGTGCTGGCTAGGGTTCGAGTCTCCTGGTGGGAAAGTGTTCTAAAGTTGTATACTTCACTCTCGTGTTTAGAAGAGTTGTGCCTTAAGCATAGACACTGTGTCTTCCCATATTAACAGGGACTTGATGAAATTAACGTCTAAATGACCCCTCACTTGCTCTGGTGCTCTTGGGAGGTGATGATCTTTGGTGTATTTAAATACTCCGAAATTACCATCTCTTTTAAGAGTCTGAGTGGGTGGTGGAGTGGGTTAAGGCGTACCTGTTATGCCAGTTGCTGGAAGGCTTCTGTGCTGGCTAGGGTTCGAGTCTCCTGGTGGGAAAGTGTTCTAAAGTTGTATATATATATATATATATTTATATATATATATATATATATATATATATATATATATATATATATATATATATATATATATATATATATATATATATATATATATATAAAGAGAATGTCTGTCAATGTTATGAGGCCACATGCTGGAGGCTGCAGCCATACACAGATTTATTTTAAAATTTATTCATTAATATATTATTAAACGCTTATTATTACTAAATTAATGTATCTGTAGAGGGAATGGTCTGGGGTAGGGAACGGG
>NW_027189489.1:85000-92500 GCF_040958095.1 Procambarus clarkii
TGCAGGTGAAACAGGGATGCAGAGGGAGAAACAGGGGGGAGTGGTGCAGGTGAAATAGGGATTAAAGGTAAATTTATATAAGTAGATAGATGGATGTTTACATTGATTGCTAAATATATACATTGACGGATAGACGGATGCATAGATGCATCCGTCTATCTGATAGATGGAGACATATGAGTAGATGGATGGATAGACAGAAGAGATGATGGACGGATAAATGGAATATAAATGTATATAATGATAAATGGTTGGTTTATGGGAAGATAGATTGATGGATTGACAGATATAAGTAGATAGATAGATGGATCCATTGATGGATTCATTTGTGCTTATCTCTTGAGGTTCTTCTTGAGATGATTTCGGGGCTTTAGTGTCCCCGCGGTCCGGTCCTCGACCAGGCCTCCACCCCCAGGAAGCAGCCCGTGACAGCTGACTAACACCCAGGTACCTGTTTTACTGCAAGGTAACAGGGGCACAGGGTGAAAGAAACTCTGCCCATTGTTTCTCTACGGCGCCCGGAATCGAACCCGGGACCACAGGATCACAAGTCCAGTGTCCAGTGTGCTGTCCGATCGGCCGACTGGCTCCCCGGTCGGAGGGGAGCCGGTGAACAGGCGAATCAGGTTAAAGAATATCGGTCGATTTGCTATTGCATCAACTGAGATTGGATATGGGACCATTAGGATTATAACCAACGAACTCTCTCCGTTTAGACGGTAGGCCTCCAGTTTGTGTGTGTGTGTGTGTGTGTGTGTGTGTGTGTGTGTGTGTGTGTGTGTGTGTGTGTGTGTGTGTGTGTGTGTGTGTTAGAGAGAAATAGATGTAGTAGATATAAAAAAAGGAAAAATACGTATATTTGATAGGCGGGGTCCAAGAGCTAATAACTCGATTCTGCAGATACATATAGTAAATACAAGGAGAAAATAAATACACACACACACACACATTAATTGATAATGTACTGTTTTGTGTGCGTATCCATGTGTACTATTGTCAAGACCGACAGACACGTGAAGCTATGTGTGTGAATGTGTACCTGTAATTGAACTGACATGTGTACGGTAATTATCTGTATGTGTCCATTTTAAAGGTACACATTAGTGAATGTGTATTTATGTAAATTGATTGACATATGTACGTGTGCGCGCGATTAGTGTTACTGTAATTGATATGGTTAACATTTATACGTTTGAATGACATAGTTTCCCATTATTGTCACATTTTTTGTTACATGTCTACTATTGTCAAGATGGACAGACACGTCCAGCTATGAGTGTTTATGTGTACCAGTAATTGAACTGACATGTGTACTGCAACTATCTGCGTGTGTTCATTTTAAAGGAATATATTAGTGAATGTTTATTTATGTAAATTGATTGGAATATATATGTGGACGCTCGGTTAGTGTTACTGTAATTTATATGGTTAACGTTTGAATGACATAGTTTCCCCTCATTGTCACATTTTTTGTTACTATTGCGCTGTTCACTTTCACTCTCTCTGAATTCCGTGGACTAATTGTGCTCACGTGTGTTTGTGTAGGGAAGGGAACCATAGGCTTTTCAAACAATAATTTACAACTATTTGCTAAGAAACATTTCCAAATATCATTTAAATTTCTAATAAGTATTCTTTTTCCTAACATACAAATCAATCACACAGTCACTAACCTCAGTCAGAAACACTTTTCTTACCATATCTCGCAACGTCTTTTGCATATATATCCTATCTTAAATAATTAACAATTTTAATTCATAACTGCCAACCCCCCTCCCATCCAAAGCTTTCAAAGCCACCAAACATCATTCCTTTCCCTTAACCTCTCCCAAATTATCTTTTGCACCAATTCACAAACTAGGAGGCTTTATAGCTGAGTGGACGTCGCTCTCGACTCGTAATCGTAGCTCATTCGATCCCACTGTAACGGGGGGTGGGGAAATAGCTCTATCTTGTCCATTATTCCACCCCCCAGTTAACTAACGAGGCCGGGGGAAACAGCTCTCTCTAGTCCGTTATCCCGTCCCCAGTTAGCTAACTATTCTAGAGCACCTCCAGAGTTCCTAAGGCAACCTCTCTCGTTCAACACCTTGTAACCTAGGTATTTGACTACCTAGGTGCTAAGACTACAAGGCGCCGACTTGATCAGCTACCCGAAACTCTAGAGAGAACTCTAGAATACAGAATCATTGCCACAAACGTATAAGAGAAAACGAAAGGAAAGAAATGAATAGTGAAGTAATTAGTGAGGGTTTGGGGTGAGAGGAGAGAGGTGGGAGGAGCGAGGAGGGTCATTAGTTGAAAGTGAGAGTTTAGAGAGGGGTGGAGGGAGAGGGTGTAGGTAGAAGTAGAAGAGTAGATAGTAGAAGTAGAAGAGTAGATAGTAGAAGACGAAATGCTGCCACCATCCATTCATGATCATTACATACAAGACAAGGAATGGAACTTGCCTGTATCACAAAATTCTCAAAGATGTTATCATGAGTTCATTATTAGTATGTTCCCTCTGTACCATGTATCAACTCCAAACATGTACTCATTAATATCATGAAACCAGTAACCACAGAGGCTTTCTCACCTCAACTCAAATCTCTAGGGAACAAAGTTAAACACAATTTAAATAATAAATTCATAATTATATTTCATGAAGTATCATAATTTAGCAATTCAATTAAAATGTTTAAAGTGAGTCATCATCCAAGAATTCGAGAACCCTACAACTTGACTGCCCCTGATCATCACACAACATATGTAAACACGACCAAGTCACCTTAATGTTCACTCACCGAGGACTGCCTATAGTTGATAGAGGGGGGGGGGTCTGTAGTTGACAGAGACTCCCGCCCTGCCGGCCGACAGCCTCCCTGCTAGGGCCGTCTCCTCTGCTCGACTGCGTTCTGTCTGTTAATGCTTTGCTGGATAGCTCTCCGAGTTTATATTGGGGAACCTAGTAGCTAACTCCGCCCACAAGTAGATAGCCTCCGGCACTACCAAGCCACTCCTTAAACGTCGGCATGTTTGAAGGCTACCAGACTACAATTAGAGCTTAGCGGAAGCAAGGTGAAATTCTCATGATCTGACCTCAGGTCACTTGAGGTCATTAACGCTTTGAGGTGTGAGATCTCAGGCAGACAACTGGCGCCTCTCAGATCCTTGTCTGTGACTCATGTACTCTATATATATTTTAAATAAACTAACCAAACACTTTTACAGTGTTACATCTCCCCTTCTCCCCGAAATAAAGTTTTTGCAACACTGCTAAAGCAAGCTAGCTGTGTGCAACAACTTTATTAACAAAAAAAAATACATCCTAGCTAAACAAATATACATCATCCTACTCTAAAAAAATGAAATATGTAGACAGACGTCCATTGTCTCTGGCTGGGCGACGTCACTGCTTGGTCTTGTAGATAATCCTGTACCACATTTCTTCAACACAACTGCCTCCGTCGCTTCTCCGTCGTTAACGCACAACAACCCTTGGTCAACCCGAAAGCCGTTACTACTTGAACTGCGCACAGGACCGTGGAATTTCGGTTGTCCCAGCTGATCTGTAATTGGCCCTACGTCAGTCACCATGAGAGACGTATATTGGGGTTCTTCACAGCTATAGGGACTACAAGTTTCGAGACCTTCATATAGTTGCCAACAGTAGAAATCCCATCCTACTCTTCTTCCTCCCTGTTGCTCCAGCACGCCTCCTTCAGAGAGCTACTTCTGACAGCCACATAAAGTCCGCACGACACAGGATGAATCACTCAACAGAGCAACATGCTTGCAGGAGGGGCGGCCAGTTAAGGCAAACGATCCTGTCTTGCAATGATGCTGACACCAGCAAGGGACACGAGGCATCGTGTCTCACTCAGCTTGTCTTATCTTCTTCTTCTTCTTTCTTCTTCCTTCTTCTCTCTTCCTTCTTCTCTCTTCTTTCTTCTCTCTCTTCTTTCTTCTCCTCTTCTTTCTTCTCTCTTCTTTCTTCTCTCTCTTCTTTCTTCTCTCTTCCTCCTCCATGGGTCTTTGACAAGCGACCTGGGTCCATTGGGGTCCGTCCGTCCTGGGGTCCATCCTGGGTAGACCGATGTTGGTGGGACAGACTGGAGTCGTTGTTGCTCCTCTTCATCTTTACTGGGTCGTCTGGGGTCGTCTGCAGAACGACCTGGGGTCCACTGGGGGTCCGTAAGTCTTGGGGTCCACTGGGGTCCGTCCGTCCTGGGTCCACTGGGTAGACCAATGTTGACCGACCGAGAGGGCTGCATCTTTGTGTCCCCTGGGGTGGTGGTGGTGGTGGAGCCATGACCTCCAGGTAGTGGGCTGGTCGTCGAGGTGGTGATAAACGCCCCTGAGTGTGGTACACAGCAGCCGTCTCTCTCTTCTGTATATGCGTCGCGCCTCTCCTCTGGCTCCACCTGTGGGTGAACAGAAAGGCGACAATACCCGTGTTTCCATCTTGTTGTGTGACCCTGTAGTTTGTATAGGGTTCACACAGTCCAATTATAAGCTCTCCTCCTGGCAACAACTACACTTAAATTTTTAATAATCCAATTAACTCTGAATGATATTGACTTGGTGGAACATAAAACAGTAACAGAGTAAAGTTAGAGAAGAGAGAATAAGGTCATCACTACTTTTAACTTGTCAAAAAAAAAAAATCAACACTAATAGACAAAACACTAGCCTAAACTTAACTGTACCGTTCCTAATCTTAAGTACATAATTAACCATTACTCCACCCTTAACCTACAGCCACCTACGTGACCCAGAGTGTTTCCCTAGCATCTCCGCCGGTCAACAACTCCAAACTGTTGCCACCCTGTGACCAGACTTCAAACGCCAGGCGTCCCCAACGTGAAGTCTACTGACATACTAAGCCTCCCCCTAGCATGCTGTACAATACCAGTACACCTCGGGTTATTGCGTTCAAATGGAGTAAAACAGTCGATCGCAATAATCTGAGCAGAACCACTAAAAACTACTTAAAATCTACACCTGCCACTCCCCACTGACCTGGAGACCAGCGGTGGCTGGGTGTCCCCGTGGGACATGCGAGGTCACCTGTCACACTCAGCTGACCTGCACTACCAACACCGCTAAGTTCCAAAATCGCCAAATCTTATTACTAACATAAATCACTACACACGCAAGTTCTGGTGAACATTCCCTGAACACCACAAAACTCACAAAATCACTAAACCACAACACTAGAGAATCACTATCTCCTAGCCTGAAAAAAAGTTCGCTAACCTCGCGAATAATAAACACCTGTCAAGATCTCCCTGATAGCGCCTGAGCGGCAAAAAGACACGTGGGACTGAACAATGTTAAAAGAAACACCAACTACCTACAGCATTGTTCAACACCGCTGCCAACATTGTAACGGGGGGTGGGGGAAATTGCTCAAACTTGTCCATTATTCCACCCCCCAGTTAACTAACGAGGCCGGGGGAAACAGCTCTCTCTAGTCCGTTATCCCGTCCCAGTTAGCTAACTATTCCAGAGCACTCCCAGAGTTCCTAAGGCAACCTCTCTCGTTCAACACCTTGTAACCTAGGTATTTGACTACCTAGGTGCTAAGACTACAAGGCGCCGAGACTTGATCAGCTACCCGGAACTCTAGAGAGTACTCTAGAATACAGAAACATTGCCCCAAACGTATAAGAGAAAACGAAAGGAAAGAAATGAATAGTGAAGTAATTAGTGAGGGTTTGGGGTGAGAGAGGAGAGAGGTGGGAGGAGCGAGGAGGGTCATTAGTTGAAAGTGAGAGTTTAGAGAGGGGTGGAGGGAGAGGAGTAGATAGGTAGAAGTAGAAGAGTAGATAGTAGAAGTAGAAGAGTAAATAGTAGAAGAAGAAATGCTGCCACCATCCATTCATGATCATTACATACAAGACAAGGAATGGAACTTGCCTGTATCACAAAATTCTCAAAGGATGTTATCATGAGTTCATTATTAGTATGTTCCCTCTGTACCATGTATCAACTCCAAACATGTACTCGTTAATATCATGAAACCAGTAACCACAGAGGTTTTCTCACCTCAACTCAAATCTCTAGGGAACAAAGTTAAACACAATTTAAATAATAAATTCATAATTATATTTCCCATGAAGTATCATAATTTAGCAATTAAATTAAAATGTTAAAGAGAGTCATCATCCAAGAATTCGAGAACCCTACAACTTGACTGCCCCTGATCATCACACAACATATGTAAACACGACCAAGTCACCTTACTGCTCAACTCACCAAGTGTCTCTGCCTATAGCTGGATAGAGGGGGGGGGGTCTGTAGTTTGACAGAGACTCCCGCCCTGCCGGCCGACAGCCTCCCTGCTAGGGCCGTCTCCTCTGCAATCCTGACTGCCGTTCTGTCTGTTAATGCTTTTCTGCTGGATAGCTCTCCGAGTTTATATTGGGGAACCTAGTAGCTAACTCCGCCCACAAGTAGATAGCCTCCGGCACTACCAAGCCACTCCTTAAACGTCGGCTTGTTTGAAGGCTACCAGACTACAATTAAGAGCTTAGCGGAAGCAAGGTGAAATTCTCATGATCTGACCTCAGGTCACTTGAGGTCATTAGCGCTTTGAGGTGTGAGATCTCAGGCAGACAACTGGCGCCTCTCAGATCCTTGTCTGTGACTCATGTACTCTATATATATTTTAAATAAACTAACTCAAACACTTTTACAGTGTTACACCACGGTGATGGAACAAACGGAAATCAGGAGAGTTTCTATCATTCTGATGCCCCTGTTACCTAGCAGTAAATATGTACCTGGGCGTTAGACAGCTGTTACGGGCTGCTTCCTGGGTGTGTGTGTGTGGAATGTTTTTTATTAGTTAGTAATAATTGATTGACAGTTGAGAGGCGGGCCGAAAGAGTAGAGCTCAACCCTCGCAAGCACAACTAGGTGAACACAACTAGATAAATACTAACCAAGCACGATCTCGACAATCCATTACACACACAACCCCCCCTCCCCCTCCCCCACCCCAACTCCCCAAATCGTTCTACCTAAGTCAATAAAAAATTAAGACAAATCAATTAATTCACCAAAAATACTAACTATAAATAAAGGAACCAAATTTGAGACATACAGCGACTCCAGCGTGGTCTAGTCGGAAGAGAACGTGTTCTCATCTGGATAGATTGCGATCGAGTCTGTCGGAACGGGTGTGTAACTGCAGGGCACAAATATTTGTGTGTCCCCTCCTGTAGCTGCCTCTGTTTCGACAGGTTCCCTGGATAGCTGGAATTGGCCTGGCCCTTGGAAAGTGGGGAAGGGGTGAAATCCGTTGGGCCCACGGATGGATACCTTGGATCCATGGACCTAGAGCAGGTCTAATCACCTGGGATTCGAACCCACGGTGGGAATAAGGGAGGAGATATGGGAAGGGGGGGGGGGAGGATGTTTCCCTGGAACCAAACCTCACATAAACCCGGACACTCACACACACACACACACACCCTCACCCGAACACTCACTGGGGCACTCACACTCACA
>NW_027189489.1:95000-102500 GCF_040958095.1 Procambarus clarkii
AATTTCATCAAGTCCCTGTTAATATGGGAAGACACAGTGTCTATGCTTAAGGCACAACTCTTCTAAACACGAGAGTGAAGTATACAACTTTAGAACACTTTCCCACCAGGAGACTCGAACCCTAGCCAGCACAGAAGCCTTCCAGCAACTGGCATAACAGGTACGCCTTAACCCACTCCACCACCCACTCAGACTCTTAAAAGAGATGGTAATTTCGGAGTATTTAAATACACCAAAGATCATCACCTCCCAAGAGCACCAGAGCAAGTGAGGGGTCATTTAGACGTTAATTTCATCAAGTCCCTGTTAATATGGGAAGACACAGTGTCTATGCTTAAGGCACAACTCTTCTAAACACGAGAGTGAAGTATACAACTTTAGAACACTTTCCCACCAGGAGACTCGAACCCTAGCCAGCACAGAAGCCTTCCAGCAACTGGCATAACAGGTACGCCTTAACCCACTCCACCACCCACTCAGACTCTTAAAAGAGATGGTAATTTCGGAGTATTTAAATACACCAAAGATCATCACCTCCCAAGAGCACCAGAGCAAGTGAGGGGTCATTTAGACGTTAATTTCATCAAGTCCCTGTTAATATGGGAAGACACAGTGTCTATGCTTAAGGCACAACTCTTCTAAACACGAGAGTGAAGTATACAACTTTAGAACACTTTCCCACCAGGAGACTCGAACCCTAGCCAGCACAGAAGCCTTCCAGCAACTGGCATAACAGGTACGCCTTAACCCACTCCACCACCCACTCAGACTCTTAAAAGAGATGGTAATTTCGGAGTATTTAAATACACCAAAGATCATCACCTCCCAAGAGCACCAGAGCAAGTGAGGGGTCATTTAGACGTTAATTTCATCAAGTCCCTGTTAATATGGGAAGACACAGTGTCTATGCTTAAGGCACAACTCTTCTAAACACGAGAGTGAAGTATACAACTTTAGAACACTTTCCCACCAGGAGACTCGAACCCTAGAACAGCACGTGTTCTAAAGTTGTATACTTCACTCTCGTGTTTAGAAGAGTTGTGCCTTAAGCATAGACACTGTGTCTTCCCATATTAACAGGGACTTGATGAAATTAACGTCTAAATGACCCCTCACTTGCTCTGGTGCTCTTGGGAGGTGATGATCTTTGGTGTATTTAAATACTCCGAAATTACCATCTCTTTTAAGAGTCTGAGTGGGTGGTGGAGTGGGTTAAGGCGTACCTGTTATGCCAGTTGCTGGAAGGCTTCTGTGCTGGCTAGGGTTCGAGTCTCCTGGTGGGAAAGTGTTCTAAAGTTGTATACTTCACTCTCGTGTTTAGAAGAGTTGTGCCTTAAGCATAGACACTGTGTCTTCCCATATTAACAGGGACTTGATGAAATTAACGTCTAAATGACCCCTCACTTGCTCTGGTGCTCTTGGGAGGTGATGATCTTTGGTGTATTTAAATACTCCGAAATTACCATCTCTTTTAAGAGTCTGAGTGGGTGGTGGAGTGGGTTAAGGCGTACCTGTTATGCCAGTTGCTGGAAGGCTTCTGTGCTGGCTAGGGTTCGAGTCTCCTGGTGGGAAAGTGTTCTAAAGTTGTATACTTCACTCTCGTGTTTAGAAGAGTTGTGCCTTAAGCATAGACACTGTGTCTTCCCATATTAACAGGGACTTGATGAAATTAACGTCTAAATGACCCCTCACTTGCTCTGGTGCTCTTGGGAGGTGATGATCTTTGGTGTATTTAAATACTCCGAAATTACCATCTCTTTTAAGAGTCTGAGTGGGTGGTGGAGTGGGTTAAGGCGTACCTGTTATGCCAGTTGCTGGAAGGCTTCTGTGCTGGCTAGGGTTCGAGTCTCCTGGTGGGAAAGTGTTCTAAAGTTGTATACTTCACTCTCGTGTTTAGAAGAGTTGTGCCTTAAGCATAGACACTGTGTCTTCCCATATTAACAGGGACTTGATGAAATTAACGTCTAAATGACCCCTCACTTGCTCTGGTGCTCTTGGGAGGTGATGATCTTTGGTGTATTTAAATACTCCGAAATTACCATCTCTTTTAAGAGTCTGAGTGGGTGGTGGAGTGGGTTAAGGCGTACCTGTTATGCCAGTTGCTGGAAGGCTTCTGTGCTGGCTAGGGTTCGAGTCTCCTGGTGGGAAAGTGTTCTAAAGTTGTATACTTCACTCTCGTGTTTAGAAGAGTTGTGCCTTAAGCATAGACACTGTGTCTTCCCATATTAACAGGGACTTGATGAAATTAACGTCTAAATGACCCCTCACTTGCTCTGGTGCTCTTGGGAGGTGATGATCTTTGGTGTATTTAAATACTCCGAAATTACCATCTCTTTTAAGAGTCTGAGTGGGTGGTGGAGTGGGTTAAGGCGTACCTGTTATGCCAGTTGCTGGAAGGCTTCTGTGCTGGCTAGGGTTCGAGTCTCCTGGTGGGAAAGTGTTCTAAAGTTGTATACTTCACTCTCGTGTTTAGAAGAGTTGTGCCTTAAGCATAGACACTGTGTCTTCCCATATTAACAGGGACTTGATGAAATTAACGTCTAAATGACCCCTCACTTGCTCTGGTGCTCTTGGGAGGTGATGATCTTTGGTGTATTTAAATACTCCGAAATTACCATCTCTTTTAAGAGTCTGAGTGGGTGGTGGAGTGGGTTAAGGCGTACCTGTTATGCCAGTTGCTGGAAGGCTTCTGTGCTGGCTAGGGTTCGAGTCTCCTGGTGGGAAAGTGTTCTAAAGTTGTATACTTCACTCTCGTGTTTAGAAGAGTTGTGCCTTAAGCATAGACACTGTGTCTTCCCATATTAACAGGGACTTGATGAAATTAACGTCTAAATGACCCCTCACTTGCTCTGGTGCTCTTGGGAGGTGATGATCTTTGGTGTATTTAAATACTCCGAAATTACCATCTCTTTTAAGAGTCTGAGTGGGTGGTGGAGTGGGTTAAGGCGTACCTGTTATGCCAGTTGCTGGAAGGCTTCTGTGCTGGCTAGGGTTCGAGTCTCCTGGTGGGAAAGTGTTCTAAAGTTGTATACTTCACTCTCGTGTTTAGAAGAGTTGTGCCTTAAGCATAGACACTGTGTCTTCCCATATTAACAGGGACTTGATGAAATTAACGTCTAAATGACCCCTCACTTGCTCTGGTGCTCTTGGGAGGTGATGATCTTTGGTGTATTTAAATACTCCGAAATTACCATCTCTTTTAAGAGTCTGAGTGGGTGGTGGAGTGGGTTAAGGCGTACCTGTTATGCCAGTTGCTGGAAGGCTTCTGTGCTGGCTAGGGTTCGAGTCTCCTGGTGGGAAAGTGTTCTAAAGTTGTATACTTCACTCTCGTGTTTAGAAGAGTTGTGCCTTAAGCATAGACACTGTGTCTTCCCATATTAACAGGGACTTGATGAAATTAACGTCTAAATGACCCCTCACTTGCTCTGGTGCTCTTGGGAGGTGATGATCTTTGGTGTATTTAAATACTCCGAAATTACCATCTCTTTTAAGAGTCTGAGTGGGTGGTGGAGTGGGTTAAGGCGTACCTGTTATGCCAGTTGCTGGAAGGCTTCTGTGCTGGCTAGGGTTCGAGTCTCCTGGTGGGAAAGTGTTCTAAAGTTGTATACTTCACTCTCGTGTTTAGAAGAGTTGTGCCTTAAGCATAGACACTGTGTCTTCCCATATTAACAGGGACTTGATGAAATTAACGTCTAAATGACCCCTCACTTGCTCTGGTGCTCTTGGGAGGTGATGATCTTTGGTGTATTTAAATACTCCGAAATTACCATCTCTTTTAAGAGTCTGAGTGGGTGGTGGAGTGGGTTAAGGCGTACCTGTTATGCCAGTTGCTGGAAGGCTTCTGTGCTGGCTAGGGTTCGAGTCTCCTGGTGGGAAAGTGTTCTAAAGTTGTATACTTCACTCTCGTGTTTAGAAGAGTTGTGCCTTAAGCATAGACACTGTGTCTTCCCATATTAACAGGGACTTGATGAAATTAACGTCTAAATGACCCCTCACTTGCTCTGGTGCTCTTGGGAGGTGATGATCTTTGGTGTATTTAAATACTCCGAAATTACCATCTCTTTTAAGAGTCTGAGTGGGTGGTGGAGTGGGTTAAGGCGTACCTGTTATGCCAGTTGCTGGAAGGCTTCTGTGCTGGCTAGGGTTCGAGTCTCCTGGTGGGAAAGTGTTCTAAAGTTGTATACTTCACTCTCGTGTTTAGAAGAGTTGTGCCTTAAGCATAGACACTGTGTCTTCCCATATTAACAGGGACTTGATGAAATTAACGTCTAAATGACCCCTCACTTGCTCTGGTGCTCTTGGGAGGTGATGATCTTTGGTGTATTTAAATACTCCGAAATTACCATCTCTTTTAAGAGTCTGAGTGGGTGGTGGAGTGGGTTAAGGCGTACCTGTTATGCCAGTTGCTGGAAGGCTTCTGTGCTGGCTAGGGTTCGAGTCTCCTGGTGGGAAAGTGTTCTAAAGTTGTATACTTCACTCTCGTGTTTAGAAGAGTTGTGCCTTAAGCATAGACACTGTGTCTTCCCATATTAACAGGGACTTGATGAAATTAACGTCTAAATGACCCCTCACTTGCTCTGGTGCTCTTGGGAGGTGATGATCTTTGGTGTATTTAAATACTCCGAAATTACCATCTCTTTTAAGAGTCTGAGTGGGTGGTGGAGTGGGTTAAGGCGTACCTGTTATGCCAGTTGCTGGAAGGCTTCTGTGCTGGCTAGGGTTAGAGTCTCCTGGTGGGAAAGTGTTCTAAAGTTGTATACTTCACTCTCGTGTTTAGAAGAGTTGTGCCTTAAGCATAGACACTGTGTCTTCCCATATTAACAGGGACTTGATGAAATTAACGTCTAAATGACCCCTCACTTGCTCTGGTGCTCTTGGGAGGTGATGATCTTTGGTGTATTTAAATACTCCGAAATTACCATCTCTTTTAAGAGTCTGAGTGGGTGGTGGAGTGGGTTAAGGCGTACCTGTTATGCCAGTTGCTGGAAGGCTTCTGTGCTGGCTAGGGTTCGAGTCTCCTGGTGGGAAAGTGTTCTAAAGTTGTATACTTCACTCTCGTGTTTAGAAGAGTTGTGCCTTAAGCATAGACACTGTGTCTTCCCATATTAACAGGGACTTGATGAAATTAACGTCTAAATGACCCCTCACTTGCTCTGGTGCTCTTGGGAGGTGATGATCTTTGGTGTATTTAAATACTCCGAAATTACCATCTCTTTTAAGAGTCTGAGTGGGTGGTGGAGTGGGTTAAGGCGTACCTGTTATGCCAGTTGCTGGAAGGCTTCTGTGCTGGCTAGGGTTCGAGTCTCCTGGTGGGAAAGTGTTCTAAAGTTGTATACTTCACTCTCGTGTTTAGAAGAGTTGTGCCTTAAGCATAGACACTGTGTCTTCCCATATTAACAGGGACTTGATGAAATTAACGTCTAAATGACCCCTCACTTGCTCTGGTGCTCTTGGGAGGTGATGATCTTTGGTGTATTTAAATACTCCGAAATTACCATCTCTTTTAAGAGTCTGAGTGGGTGGTGGAGTGGGTTAAGGCGTACCTGTTATGCCAGTTGCTGGAAGGCTTCTGTGCTGGCTAGGGTTCGAGTCTCCTGGTGGGAAAGTGTTCTAAAGTTGTATATATATATATATATATTTATATATATATATATATATATATATATATATATATATATATATATATATATATATATATATATATATATATATATATATATATATATAAAGAGAATGTCTGTCAATGTTATGAGGCCACATGCTGGAGGCTGCAGCCATACACAGATTTATTTTAAAATTTATTCATTAATATATTATTAACGCTTATTATTACTAAATTAATGTATCTGTAGAGGGAATGGTCTGGGGTAGGGAACGGGCATAGGTTGGTCAGTGTTGATTTTAGCTAAAGGATTTAGTTATAATTATTAATTATTCTTATCACTCCCCCCCCCCTACCAATTTAATTAAAGTTAATTGTAAAATAATGCTTAAGATGGCTGAAGACTTTTTCGTACTTAGAAAAAACCTAAATTAAACACATAAAGAAGTTTATTGATCCTGATTTAAGTTAAAGGAAGAGGTGCAAAGGTGGTGGTGGGGGGGGGGAGGATACGGGATTTAGAGGTGGAATGAAGAGAGGGAACAGGGGGAGTGGTGCAGGTGAAACAGGGAGGAAGAGGGGGGAACAGGGGGTGCTGTACAGGTGAAACAGGGATGGGGATGGGGGAACAGGGGGGAGTGGTGCAGGTGAAACAGGGATGCAGAGGGAGAAACAGGGGGGAGTGGTGCAGGTGAAATAGGGATTAAAGGTAAATTTATATAAGTAGATAGATGGATGTTTACATTGATTGCTAAATATATACATTGACGGATAGACGGATGCATAGATGCATCCGTCTATCTGATAGATGGAGACATATGAGTAGATGGATGGATAGACAGAAGAGATGATGGACGGATAAATGGAATATAAATGTATATAATGATAAATGGTTGGTTTATGGGAAGATAGATTGATGGATTGACAGATATAAGTAGATAGATAGATGGATCCATTGATGGATTCATTTGTGCTTATCTCTTGAGGTTCTTCTTGAGATGATTTCGGGGCTTTAGTGTCCCCGCGGTCCGGTCCTCGACCAGGCCTCCACCCCCAGGAAGCAGCCCGTGACAGCTGACTAACACCCAGGTACCTGTTTTACTGCAAGGTAACAGGGGCACAGGGTGAAACTCTGCCCATTGTTTCTCTACGGCGCCCGGAATCGAACCCGGGACCACAGGATCACAAGTCCAGTGTCCAGTGTGCTGTCCGATCGGCCGACTGGCTCCCCGGTCGGAGGGGAGCCGGTGAACAGGCGAATCAGGTTAAAGAATATCGGTCGATTTGCTATTGCATCAACTGAGATTGGATATGGGACCATTAGGATTATAACCAACGAACTTTCTCCGTTTAGACGGTAGGCCTCCAGTTTGTGTGTGTGTGTGTGTGTGTGTGTGTGTGTGTGTGTGTGTGTGTGTGTGTGTGTGTGTGTGTGTGTGTGTGTGTGTGTGTGTGTGTGTGTGTGTGTGTGTGTGTGTGTGTGTGTGTGTGTGTGTGTGTGTGTGTGTGTGTGTGTGTGTGTGTGTTAGAGAGAAATAGATGTAGTAGATATAAAAAAAGGAAAAATACGTATATTTGATAGGCGGGGTCCAAGAGCTAATAACTCGATTCTGCAGATACATATAGTAAATACAAGGAGAAAATAAATACACACACACACACACACACATTAATTGATAATGTACTGTTTTGTGTGCGTATCCATGTGTACTATTGTCAAGACCGACAGACACGTGAAGCTATGTGTGTGAATGTGTACCTGTAATTGAACTGACATGTGTACGGTAATTATCTGTATGTGTCCATTTTAAAGGTACACATTAGTGAATGTGTATTTATGTAAATTGATTGACATATGTACGTGTGCGCGCGATTAGTGTTACTGTAATTGATATGGT